>NW_009259798.1:887645-888018 GCF_000687185.1 Egretta garzetta
GTGGCAAAGGGCTGCCCCGCAGCGGCGGTCGGACGGTGCCGCAACGCTGCTGCGCTGCCCGGGGGGGACAGGCACCGGTGGGAGAAGCGTCAGCGTGTTTGTTTACGTTGGCTGTTACCGCACCAAAAATAGCGTCAAAATTTCTTCCGCGGGCGCGTTCACGGGACAGAAACGCGAGCGCGGTGAGGGACTAAAACCTGCGGCCGCGGATTGAGTTACCAAACGCGCTTTGGAGTTGAGATTTGGGGGATGTAAAGGATTGAAGTCGCTCTCGGGGGCGATTTTAATCGAGGCGTTAAATCGACAGGGTGGGGTTGGGGTGGGTGTTTTTTTTTTTTTTTTTTCTATAACTTTTTTCAGCTGCCCTGGAACA
>NW_009259798.1:889739-893010 GCF_000687185.1 Egretta garzetta
AAAGCCTTCAGCCCGGTGCGGTCCGTCCGGAAAAACGGCCTCTCGGAGCACAACCTGGGCATCTCCCGCAGCAAGACCCCCGTGGACGACCCCATGAGCCTGCTGTACAACATGAACGACTGCTACTCCAAGCTGAAGGAGCTGGTGCCCAGCATCCCGCAGAACAAGAAAGTGAGCAAGATGGAAATCCTGCAGCACGTTATCGACTACATCCTGGACCTGCAGATCGCCCTGGACTCGCACCCCAGCATCGTCAGCCTCCACCACCAGCGGCCCGGGCAGAGCCCCTCCTCCAGGAGCCCGCTGACCACGCTGAACACGGACATCAGCATCCTCTCGCTACCTCCCGGGCCCCTCGCCCTTACCCCGGTCTCGTTTTCTCCTCGCAGGCGTCCGAGTTCCCCTCAGAGCTCATGTCGAGCGACAGCAAAGCGCTTTGTGGCTGAATCGAACGGTGAGTGCAGCCCTCCCCACCCCTAAGCTTCAGGTAAAAAGTAGCCTCCCCGGGGAGCGGGAGGCGCGAGGGCTGCTGCTCCGAAAAACCGGCTCCAAAAGTTGCTTGGGAGATGCCTTTACCGTCAGTAAGAGATCGGGTCTAACAGCTGAGCCTTAACAGTCGGAAGCGTGTATTTCCCTGCTAAGGTTCATTAAGCAGCTCCCGTACAACTTGCTGCTTAAGGCAGATTCTCTCGTTATCTTGGAGTCTTTTAACTTCCTGGGCCAAAGCGACTGTTGAAGTTGGGGAATCTTGGTGGAATTCCTTGATTCTGTGATGTGGGATTGTCTGCGCTATCAGCTAAATAAGTGACTGCTTTTAATCAAGTAATTGCTGTAAGAGGCGGACTGGCGCCTCTGAGCATTGCATTTACAGAGATCTAAATAGAGATTGGACGGAGAATCCTCTTCCTACCCTTTCCCTCGAGTGTATGTTATTTTAATGTTCAATTTGTGCTCTTGAGAGCGAGTGTGTGAGCGTGTATGTGTTGCATCTGGACGCCAGGGTTTGCCCAATCTCTGAGTGTTTGGTTAAATGTTCAAACTGTGGCTTCCTCTCTGGCGCCAGTCTGTCCGGATCTCTGCCCTGTTAGCATTCTCCTAAATATGCCTCTTTTCAATCTCTTGCAGGTGTTCCACTGATGAGATTTTTTTTTTTTTGCACAAGAAAATGTCTACAGGATTTTTTTTTTGAGGTGCTGAATTTATTTTTCAGCTGTATCTGGAGGGGAAAATCCACGTTTAACTAAAAGGACCTTTTAAAATTAATACAGAAGAAAAAAAAAAGCAAGATTGATCTTTATCCCCACCCTGTTCTTCAACTTGGACTGAACCTAGTTATTTATGAAGAGACTCTTAAATACCCTTTCCCTAGTTGGAAGGCTTCCTTTATATACTATTCCCAACGTGGGGAGCGAAACAAAAATCTCACAAGGAGTTGCCCATTTTAAAGCAGACTTTGCCTTTTTTTTCCAAAGGTGGAGCGTGAGTACCAGAAGGATCCAGTGTTCAGTTTTTTAGGAAAGTCTGTGGTCAGAAATTACCTTTTTGACACAAACCTAGGACTGAATGCTGTGTATATATTTATATATAAATATATATATATGAGTGAAACCTTGTGAACTCTTTAATTAGAGTTTTCTTGTATAGTGGCAGAAATGCACATTTCTGCAAAAAGTGTAATGATGTACTTAATCATGCTAAACTTTTCATAAAAGTTTAGTTGTAAACTTAACCCTTTTTATACAAAATAAATCAAGTGTGTTTATTGAACTGATTGCTTGCTTTATTCTTTGGGGACCAACTGTTTGCTGGCTTTGATTTGTGTTGTGGTTTTGTTGTTTGGTTTTTTTTATTTTAAATACTTACACATTCTGTTATGACTTTACCAAGTAAAAATTCAAATATGTAGAGAATATAAAGAATAAAATTACCTGAAGTGAATAATAATTCTTGTAACTTGGAAAATCTTATTTGAGTGTATATTCTAAACTTCTGAGTGATCTGCCTGTAAACAGTGTGAAAGGAACTAGAAAAGGAATTTATTACGGAGGGGATGCTATTGACAAAGTGTTTGGAAACATACAAAAGCAGTTAATCCTGAGACATTCCCATGGAGTATTGCCTTTTTTTTTTTTTTTTTCTCCCACCCCTATGGATGACTCAGTTCTCAGTAGTAATGGCCCAGATCTGTTAATTTGTGTTTAGAATAATCACTCAGAATTAAGGGTTGTGGGTGGTTATTAGTCCCCCAACTATTAAATTTCTCTAAAAAGGCTTTGAATATGAGAGTTGGTGATGCGTTAACACGGGGTCTAGAATGATGAAGTGACTGTTGCCTTTCCACACTGGAATTTTCATGCCTCCATGCAATATTTCAATGAAATGGGGTTTCTAATCGGTTGCAGCAGCTTCTCTGTATGACTAAGATACTGAGAATTGAGCTCAATCGCTGTTGTGTTACTGATTAAACTTTGGCTGCTCCTAGAGGGACTCTTTCTCCAGAAGAATTAAATTAAGTTTGAAATAGGAGTCTAAACTCCCAACAGCCAGTAACAGTTTATTTCTTCTCTCTCCTGCCCTCAGCAGCCAGGCGATAGCCCTTACTTATTCGAGGGCCACTTGCTCTACCCTAGGAATCCACTCTTAACTATCGCTGTTCATTAGATCTGTTTGGTTGTCATAAGACAGTGGATGTGGGAACTCTGCCTCATCAGATGACATTCTAATTTAAGCTCACTTATAAACTTGCCTGAAATGGGAAGTTAAGTTTTGAGTCCCACATAGGCACTGAAGAGACTCGCTCGCCCTGGGGCCGAAGGAAACCGTCACTGATGCTGGGGGTAAGCGGAGGGCTCCGGCAGGCTCTGCGCTCCAGGCCTGCGGGAGCGTGTTCAGGGTTTCTGGGGACTCTCGGAGGGAAAGGCGGGAGCCTCACCTGGGGCTGGTAACACTTTCACCAGGGAGCGGGTGGGTGGGTGCTGCCCTGGGCCGACAGCAGCCGCCTTTCCTTGCCCTTGACACCAAATCCATTCACGTAGGCTGGGAGAAAGCCAGCTCTGATCTCTTAATACAGAAGCTGCCCTGCCCCGGCAGAAGCGCACCCTCTCAGAGGATCAGTGCTGTCGGAAGACAAGAAGGGTTAGCAAAAGCTGGGACGGGGCGGGGGGGCACAGGGCCAGCCTGCTGCTGCTCACCGTGCCCCCCCAGCCCAGCAGAGATTAAGGCAAAGCTCTCCCTGCAGCGCTGGGCTGGCTGGGGCTCCCGCGGGCGGCAC
>NW_009259798.1:893293-917401 GCF_000687185.1 Egretta garzetta
CCGGCGGCCGAACCTCGCTACTGTCCCAACACCCAGAGCGCTTCCTCTGCTCCAACTTCATGCCATGAATGTTTAACCCTGACAGCCCGGTAGTAAAATATTTCATCGCTGCAAATCGGCACGCCTCAGTCCCTAAAATGCTCCTTCTCGTGTACATTTTAACTAACTCTGAACAGTAGCAGACACGGGGTTTTAATCACAGTATAGAGATCTTCGCCCTCCCAAGCCAGTAACAACCTAACGTAATCGCCACCCAAGTTCTCCCTCAAAACTAACTTTTCACCCTATTGTTCATTTTCGGGTGAGACCACAGTAAGCGTCACTGTAACCCCACAGCTCAGTTTATGAAATTAAAGCGCCGCAACAGTCAGATCATTGTCATTATTTTGAGACTGACCCCTTTAGAAACTTAAGGCGTTTGCAACTTGGATATTTTTAAGCTACAGGATGATTAACACACTTGTAGAATGAAACCAGTTCCCTTATCATGCATAGCCAAAAGAGAAATTCACAATTTACAAGGCGTGGGGAGCTGAGCAGGAAAACAAACAAACATGTTTTTAAAAATGTAAATTAAGAAAGGAAAAAATTTTTCCTCTTTCAGGATTAACTAACTCATCGTCTCGACAATGCATTTCCTGTGATCAGAACTAGGGGCTTGAGCTAGGTGCTTTACTTACTTAGAGATCCACGCTTTGGTTTTGCTCTTCAAGATTTGGTCGTTCACATACAAACAGCAAGGTCAAAGCTGAATGCCCAAAGCCTTAATTCTCGAAGTTTCCCTGAAGATGTGGGATTTCTTCTTCAAGATAGCATTCTCATTGTCTCTCGA
This sequence comes from Egretta garzetta, assembly GCF_000687185.1. Lineage (NCBI taxonomy): Eukaryota > Metazoa > Chordata > Aves > Pelecaniformes > Ardeidae > Egretta > Egretta garzetta. Next base: position 894,126 of record NW_009259798.1, read on the forward strand.
GAATAGATTAGAAAAATTGGTGAAAATTTCAGCACTTTCCCTGGCCCCTTTGCCCTGTCTCTGAGCACAGTTGTCGCCAGCAGTCCCATTCACGGACTAGCTGAGCACAGGAGATCGAGAGGACCCGTACTCAACTACATGACAGGGAAATAGTTTTGGTGACAATCATAGTTAAACACCGTAAAATCTTTCCTAGTAGGCCATGCATGAAAGTTACAAACACACCTACAGACACCTCCCCATGGGCAAAAATAAAAGAGGATCTAAGGAGAGACGGAAGCGGACTCTCCCCTCTGGAAGACAGGTTTCCAGCCCTTTGCAACACATGGACCGGCCCAAGCCGTGAACGTGTGCCGAAACATCTCATCTGGACTGTCAGGGAACACCTCTGTATCGCAGAGTACGTCACACACTGCTGGGGCCACGCATAGCAGCAGCTCGGGATTCGTAGGTCCCGCGTATCGTCGGGCTCGCACCCACGGGTGGCAGGAGGCCCCCGGGGCTGTCGCCAGGCAGGGGAAAGGCAGGGAGCCGGTGTCCGGGTTCTGTTCACTCTCTCCTGGGCAAACAGCATCGTGCCTACTGCACCAAGAACATTCCCGAGCCGCTCGGAAAAAACGGTGTCAGTATTTTGACAGAGAGACAACCGAGAATGCCGGCTCGGAGCCGGGCCGGGGCTGACTGATGGAGGCGGATGACGGAGGCGATGATGGAGGCGATGATGGAGGGCCACCGCCACCCCCTGGGCCGGGCGGGGAGAGCAGGCTGGGCTGCCGGCGGCGGGGCAGCGGCCCGCCCTGGAAGGGGTGAATGGCTCCGTTCTTCACATTCCACGAGTGAACGATCCCAGCACGGGTCTGCCGTGGAATATTTAAAACCATGTCCTACAGTCGCGCCTGGGAAAGGGTGTTTCAGCTGAACGACTGTGATGAATTCAGCTCTGCCAGCTGGGAACTCTGCTCCTAAGTAGTAAAGCGGTTCGTCAACAGCCAAAGAAAAAGTCGCACTAAAATGAGAGATGCTTTGCTTGTGCCGTTACAGGAGAAGCGCCATCTGATCAGCCCCAGTTTGTATTCAACTCTGGAAAGTAAAACACGTTCTCTAAATGACGTCCTGCGTGCAAAGGATTCTCCCATACAACACTTTTCAGCCTGGATCAATCCACGCAACGTGGAAAAGACATAAAATAACTTGCTAATGAGAATTACCGTATTTGTGAGTAAACATCTCTTCCCATTTACCACTGTCCTCGCTTACTTACACGCAACAAATGACTTACAGAGCTTTTACGGGAAGCTGTAAGGAAGAGGAATAACAGAACGCAACTGCCGTGTGATGAAAGATTGAGTAAACTATGTAACCACTGGTATCGAATTTTGTTCAGAAAAAGGTTTTCACACATTTACTCTTTAAAACTGCTGTATTGCAAAAGGATTGGTATTTTCTGATTCTACAGATAAATGAGAACCTTTGAAATCCAATTTGGTTTATCCACGTTACCACTTTCCTCTCCAGAACAGCCACCAACTAAGTTACCGTAATTCTAAGGTGCAAGAGCCAAATGCAAACACTATTTCCATAAAACAGAGCTTATATTGCACAGCAATGGTCACTGATTATGTGAGCCACTTGCTAAAAGTAAATTGAACAAACGAGGAAACAAATGCAATTACTTTTGGAGTCAATCATAGTAACTGAGAGGAATTTGTATTTCAGTTGCTTGCTTGCCTTGAAAAAAAAATTTAAAATGAGGGGATGCAGGGCAAAGACTGTAAATAGGGCCCAACTGAGAAAAATGAACTGCATAGCACAGAAAGCACTGCAGTGGACTTACACTGCTGCTAGCTGCCCTAGAAGACAGCCCTTTACTCGCTGTCTATCCCCACAAGTATGTGATGAATGAATAGATCATACGGCATCATATGAAGTTACAGGACCTACCCAGATTTGAAACAATTAAACAAACTACATTAGTCACCACGAAGGGCACATTGTCATAATTTCCAGTAAATATCGCCCCAAATTACACCATGTCTGTGGTGAACAGTTTTATGAATAGATCAGGTATTTCTACTTAAAACTAAGAGCTTGAGCCAGCTCTTAAGTTTTACTACTGATGGCAGAACTTCAAAAGTTCACACAAAGCTTTCTTTTTTTCTTTTTTTTTTTTTTTTTCAACAGAACTGGACTGTAAATCTGCTAAATTTCTCTTTCATTTGGAAAAGAACAAATTAGTTTGGTACTTAGCATCTTGCATTTGACCAGACACCGGAGCAGCAGTATAACCTCAGTGAAGCCCACCTGGGGCAGCCCTCTCGCTGCAGCAGCCCATGGGGGGAAGAGCACAGGGCCAACAGTAGGGGATGCTTCCTCCATGCACTCTCAGCATCTTGTGGTCACCAAGAACAGCCTTCCTGATATTTTTGGCATGCAGATTCACTTTGTTGTACTGTTTGTCAATACAGAGCTTTAATATCCTCCCGGAGTTACACCGGTCATCTTATTTTTTCTCATCTTGAGAAGAGGTGTAGCGTTCTGAAGGGGGGGAGAGAGGGCAGGAAGAGAAGGGGAGGACAGAGATAATAGAAGACTAAGTATCTCCCACATATTAGACTGGGCAGCATCTCTTGCCTTGAAAAAGCAATGAGGTTGAAGTTTGAGTTCTGTTTTCAGTCTTGTGCAAGTTTCTTTCACGTGTACCCCCCAGACTGACCATGTCACTCAAGCAGAAAGTTTCTTACGCCCCACAGAACTGAGCTGGTCTAGCTACGTCTGATACCAGCACCCCAGGGAAATGCAATGTACTAGACAACCCCCGGCAGTGTCCTTCAGCTGTTATTTTCTGTAAACCTCACAAGAGCTCATCCACAAGCTGTACGTGATCTTGTAGAAATTTGTACAGTGCTTGAAGAGAAGGAATGTGATTGCAGTCCACTGGAAGCCAATGTAGAGAGCAGAGAATACAGGAGCGCCTGTGCTCACAACGGACACTGGTGCTGAGATTTCTGCCACATTCAGACCAGGAGCTTCATCCCCAGCTGTAACGTATTCATGCACTCTAGAAAAGACAAACTTGTCCAGCATCAGAAAGGTACAGAAACTTACCTCACTGGAAGCAGGAGAAAATGTTACTCATGGGTATCATTATGCACGAGGTTTACTACAAGAGATGTGGAAGGTGATGGAAGATACCCATCCTCCATTTGTTAAGGGTGGGAGAGATCTGCTCCCAGAGCAAGAGTATGCAAAAAAAGGACCAAGAATATGAACCTGTAAATATTTTTTTTAAGTTCCAATTCAGTGTCCACACGAGTTAATATACAGGAACAAAGTGATAGGAAGGCTATTTCAGAAAATCTGGTTAAGCTACTTTTCACAACTTCTTGGAAAAGAATCTCACTTGTTCTTTTGTACTTCTGCTCCTACGTATATGAAAAAAACCTGCCACTGCTAGGGGTTTGCTTGTTTAATTTAAAAGTTTGCATAAAACACATGAAGTAAACCTCCCATTAGTACTTCAAAAAAGGTGTAACAGTTAGAAGGCTGAGTAAATTACAGGCCAATTCTATAAACTCAGTCTAGATCTTGTTAAAAAGCTGTTTTAACTGCACGTAGATGTTTCCACCCAGCAGATATAAAGGAAGGTGCTACACATGTGGACACACGCTGTTTACTGATCCTTACCGATTCTCATTTTGCTCACATTATCCCATCGTTGCTCTTACTACTCTTACAGAAAAAGCTGGAAGTTGAACCTCATCCTGTTAAGTATTAAAACTTAATAGTATCTATAAAATTAAATTTCTAAATTCCACTGTAAATCTGCTTCTTCAGTCATTCAGAAATTTTAAGAGTTCCTCGGAGATTGGACTTTTTGACTGGATTAATTTGATTCACGCACCTACCTAAGGATCTTTTCACCATTCCAGTCTAAGTCTAATTTAGAAAAAAAACCATGCTCAGAGGAAAAAAAAGCTTAGTTGTCGAGAAGTTTGGACCCTTGTAATAGATATATACATAAAACCCGTGCGTGTTACGTACACACCACATCCAACATGCAATTAGCAGTTTATTGACAGCACAACGAAAATTCTCATAATCTGAAAATCTGAAACAGATTGTCACTAATATTGAATGGCATGTTATTTTTGGGCAGCTTTGAGTACTTACTATTCTTTTTATTGCTATTTTAGGGGGCTCTGAGGTCGGCAGTATTGTCCAAAAAGACTAAAGGTAAATGAACAGGACTTGCCTGGAAGAGGAAGCACTTACAGAGAGATATCCAAAGGCAGAAACCTGGACTATGACAGACCTGGAGGAAAAGAGATTTGTGAGTTACGAGCCTAAAAATAACTGAAATTTTTCAAATGGAAAAAGAAACTCAGAAGCTAGGCATCAGAGTGAGAAAATGAAGCAGGTACTTTAAGATTTATTGGAGTTCCACTGGAAAATGTGAAGTGGCACCAGCCTGTCACAAACCAATGGAAATATGACTGAAATTATGAAAAGAAAGAGGCAGAACAGAAGAAACTATTTTTACAATGTAGAAAGTGAGGGCAGTCATGAATTTGAATTTGAATATGAGCCAGCAGTGTGCCCAGGTGGCCAAGAAGGCCGACGGCATCCTGGCCTGTATCAAGAATAGCGTGGCCAGCAGGAGCAGGGAAGTGATCGTGCCCCTGTACTGGGTGCTGGTGAGGCCGCACCTCGAATACTGTGTTCAGTTTTGGGCCCCTCACTACAAGAAGGATGTTGCATTGCTGGAGCATGTCCAGAGGAGAGCAACCAAGCTGGTGAGGGGTCTGGAGCACAAGTCATACGAGGAGCGGCTGAGGGAACTGAGGGTGTTTAGTCTGGAGAAGAGGAGGCTGAGGGGAGACCTGATTGCCCTCTACAACTGCCTGACATGAGGCTGTAGTGAGGTGGGGGTTGGCCTCTTCTCCCTGGTAACAGGCGATAGGACAAGGGGGAATGGTCTGAAGTTGCACCAGGGCAGGTTTAGGTTGAACATTAGGAAAAATTTCTTCACTGAAAGGGTTGTCAGGCTCTGGAATGGGCTGCCCAGGGAGGTGGTCGAGTCCCAATCCCTGGAGGTATTTAAAGGAAGCATAGATGAGGTGCTTAGGGACAGGGTTTAGTGGTGGGATGGCAGGGTTTGGTTAGCGGTTGGACTTAAAGGTCTTTTCCAACCTAGACGATTCTATGATTCTATGAATTCTACAAGAAAAAAACCAGAGATTCTGAAAAACTTAAGTCCTATGAACAAAGGAAAGGAATGGACAGATTTATCCTCCAGCCTCATTGAAGAGTTTTAACAAAGAGCTAAAAAAACCCTATCATAATTTCCACAGTATTTGCAAATACAAAATGCTAGTTCCAGCTGGCCTTGAACTTCAATCAGAATGTAAATGATTCTTTTTTTTTTTCCATTTTGTAGACACTGCATAACCTATGGAGGATAAACTGGGATTTTAGCCCTTGATTCTTATGCCTGCTGTAATTGACTAAATTTAACATTTTTTTCAAGGAAAAAGAAGATAATTATCTGTAAAAGTATTTCTTAAAAACTTCCTTTTGCAGGTTCATTTGCTGGGAAAATTAATGAATGAATAATTTTCAGTAACTCAATTCCTGCCAAGCATACTGTAACAACAAAATATTATCATAGGAAGCATGTAATTAACTTGATGAAAAAATAGGTCAACTTTGACAACCGATTTTTTTAGACTCCATACTCAGGTTCATCAAATAGTGTTATTCCTGATGAAATCCTATGTATTTATAACATCCATGACCTCACATATTATTTCAGGGGTTTAGCAATAAATGTGTAAATAAGTAATCAGGAACGGGTTTTTATATTGTTTACATAAGGAATAAAAAGTGGGTTTTTCCCTTCAGATCTATATGCAGCAAAGGATAAAAAGGACTGTTATTATACCAAAAAATAAGACATAATGAGCAGAGTTCAATAAATGACAAAAAGGAGGACTGACACTAAACCCAAGAGTTCTGTGATCTAAATTTCCTCTATCAACCAGGTTTGCCAATGAAAGTCATTCACTAAGAAACAATAACAGCAGGTTCTTTTGATATACAATTTCCAGGTTTACAAAGGACAACCAACCCTATACATGCTATTTTGGGTGCCATTAATTCATGCAGCAACCCAAAGGTCAGAGAAGGGGTGGATGTGAAGATGCAGCGTTTCTCCAAACCTGAAAAAGGACACAGCTGTAGTACAACTGGGGAGCATGACTGCAGTATGTGAAGATGAGCTTCAGCAAGCCTCCATCCTGTTAGGTTGGGTACCCACACCGAAGCAGGTTGTCCCGTACAGACTTCAATGTAGGAGACAGCCATGGAAAACATACGCGGCTGTACTGACATCTAAACCTTCGCAACCTGACTGCTCTTGATGCTTCAGACAGCTGGTTCAGTCACACTCACCTGCGTGAGCTGACCTAACACCACCAGACTGCAGTGCAGACGTACCCAAAAGCAAATGCCAGAGGGCTTCAGTGGAGGTGTGCTTGGAACTATTGCTTCACATAACCAATGACTGGATATCTGTCCTTAACTTCGAGACACTGTCACATTGAAATGTAGGACCCAAAGGTAAATGTAAGGTAACTGTGTGGCAATTTGTGATGTTAAGTCGTAACAGAAAAAGGTCTCAAAAAAGAGACCTTCAGATAGAGACACCTCTTTAAATAACTGGGTATTTCGCCGAGCAGACATTTATAGACATTCTTCAGTTTCCTGGAGTGAAAAAAAAAAAAAAATTATAAATGTAATCAATTTCAAGTTTTAAAAGTACTAGTTTACCATCTCTTAAGTCTCTGAACTATTGCTGAAATGTATTTTTAAGTTTTTTGATCAACTGATGGCTTCCGCACATTTCTAAAGCACTTAATTGCAAGTCAGGGAAGAAAGTGCGTTTCATTCCATGCCTAGAAAGTTAGGGAATGATTTAACATATCCATGAAAATGCTTAAAAGCTACAAATACTTCTTACCTTTCCCTTTGAAGTTCTGGTGTTTAAGCAGCTCAACCAAATAATTTATCAGCTGTTGAAGGTGAATGTGGGGGAAAACAACGATCTTGTGGTTAAGACTTTGAACTGGGAGCTCTTAGCCCCGATTTCCCGCAGACTTTGTATGCGACCTCTGCAAGTCATTTCACTCCTGTAAAAAGGAGTAAAAATGGGTAAATCTGTAAAAATGGGAAATTTAGTTCGCTCTCTCGGGAATACTTATGAACCAGCATCTCCGAAACGGTATGATACTGGGCTACCTGTGTAACAGTAAACAATGGCACTCCACATTCTCAGGCGTTAAAATTTATCGTGTGAAACTCTGCCTGCCACGTGCTCAAGCAATTGCCAGTGATGATGTGGGAGTTACATGGCCTAGAAGCCCTCCCAGAGTAGCCGCTGGTTTTAGTATTGTTTTAAAGAGAGAGTATCAGTATCAATAGGAGAGATTCCATCGCAATAGGCCAAAGAATGGTCCTTATCCTGTTGGAAGTGTTAATGTAGATTCAAGCCCTAGTTTTGCTTATGTTACCAAGTAAAAAAGAGCCAGGGAAAAAGCATAAGCACTGGGCACTCATGCATCTCTTGGTAGGGAAAAAGCCATTTTTCTGGGCCTGAACATAGATCAGGTAACGTGATTTTATGTGGATTGCATTTTGCTTAAACAAGCACATTAGCTACACATGCTCTCTCCTTTCTTACCATCCTGTAACAGTATAAAAATGATGTAAATTTAGCAGACCCTTGAAGAATTGAACAACATAACATAAACAGTGAAGAGACAATTAAAACAAGAGCCTGAATGACACCGTGACAAAGGAGAGACAGGGCACTGCAGTGCAAAATTCTTAAAGAAGTTAAAAAGTAAACAGCAAACCGTTTTACTTGAATTCTTCCAAGATGCATAAATTTAAATATTGACGTTAATAACATTGTAACATGGAAGCAAAAACCCAACATGAAGATAGGCTGGGTGTAAGGTCACTGTGCAAAATACAGGAATGACACTTGCGACTGGAAGCCCAGACATCAAGGGAGCAAGAAGCTATTATTCCGGTATGTAACATGCACTGGTTTACCCCTCTGTTTGAGCTGGCAGCCACTATGTCCCATACAACTGGAATGGTCTGGGGTTCCCCCTGTTATTGTTGCCACTGCCTCTTTGCCTCCAATCAGCTTTGTGTCCCCTGGCACTTTTACATTATAGATTTAAATAGTGACTTTTTGCATTTGAACTTATATTTCTGCCCTTTAAGGAGGAATTTTGCAACTCGTGCTCTTTCATGGGCATTTACACCCAGGTCTACTCCATCAGTGAATTTCCCAGGAAAACAAATGTTTTGGCACATACTGTTTTTCCTTTGGGGGTCCCATCGGTGGCGAAAGCAGTGACAGCTGCTGCTTGAAACAAATTTCTGTGCATTTTGCTATGTAAAACCAAAAAGTGCAAATCAGAGTGGCAGGAGGTCATCTTATGATTCTTCTCGTTCACTTACTATTCTCAAGCGCTCCCAATGAATGAAATTCCACAACTTCCCCAGGTAACGCTGATATTACTTTATTAGAAAGCTTTTATTTTCAGAATGTTGTTTTTTCCACCACAAACCAGAAGCTGATTACTTTGTGCTCCACTGATGGAGCTTCTTAAAATCCTTCCATAACAATACTTTACATATCAAGAAATTATGTCCATTCAGCCCTCCTTCTTTTAAACTCAGCAAATCCGACTCAGTATTACATGCCGGTAAGTCATGTTTTCTGAATATTTCTGCTGTTCCCCTCCCATTGCTTATTAAAGGTGCTCAGGTCTGGACACAGTACAACTTCAGCAGCAGGGCATACCTCTCCTGGATTGTATGACACTCCTATTAATACAGCCCTCAGAAATTTCATTTTCCTCCCTCTACCTTCAACAGTATTTGTTAGCTTAGTACTGGTTTACTAACCATGCTAAACCCCCATTGTCTTCTGCAGTATTTCAGTGAGTTATAGTCCATTTTATACTTGTGCACTTGATTTCACTTTTGTACGTGCAATATTTTATACTTGCCTTTATTGAATGACATAACGTTAATTTACAGTCCTCTATGTATCAAGTAATTCTGTCCTTCTGGTTCGGAGAAGAGTAAACTTTGAAATTCCACCAATAAGGTTGCTAATAAAAATATTGAATAAAAATGGACTAAACAGATCCCCATGTGACCCTACTTTGACAAAGATGATTGATCATCACTCCAAGTCTACCTTTCCAAGTCTGCTTTCACTTCATTGCATGATTTACTTAAGCTTTGATAATAAAAGTTTTACTGTAGTCAAATGTATCACATCTGCTGTATCCATCTTCTGCAGGCCAGTTACTCAGCCAAAGGAGGAAATTAGAGCAATTTGATAAGGCTTATTCCTGAAAACTCCATATTGACTTTCATACTTGAAGTTTAAACACCTGATAAACAATAAAATCTTGATGAATAAAGTTCTTGCAGACATGAAAGTAAAGATGACTTGTAATTCCCTAGCCCCTCCATTTTCCCCTTAAATATGGTTGCAGGTTGTCCTCACTTATCTTCTGATAGCTGTATCTCCATCATACAGCTGTCCCCCCTTTTCTCCAAGAAATCTGATCATGGTTTATACATTGTTTTGACTGGATCCTTAGCTTCAACAGGAAGCAGAGCTAGGCCATCCTGACTTGAGCCAGTCATTGGCAGAAAAACAAATAAGCTTAAATTACTATCTGGACAAAAAACTGTTGGTATGCTGGACAGGTCTAAGTGTTCAGAACCTTCCATTTCTGATCTCAGAAGTCTTCTTTTTTTTAGTAATTACTCATTTCTTAGGATTACACTATGCTCCTGCATAATTTAGCTTTGTAAGATAGCTGGAGAGAAGAAAAATATATTCAAATGTAACCCCTGGTGCTGTCCTTAAGCCAAACATTTATGTGGAGTCAACTTATCTTGAATTATTTTTATGTTTCTGCCTAGTTTTCTTCAGAGAGCATTAAACAGAAAACCTTACAATAGTGAAACATTAATGCATTTTGATGATGTTTTCTTAAGAGTATTTTCAAATCCAAATAATTCTAAGGTATCTGAATAGAATACATTTCAGTGCTACATAGTATAAACTTGGAAGATCTTCACTACTACCTTCAGTAATTTTTTTTCCTGAAATCTTTTCTTTAGCAATGATTTACGTTCTTAGAAGTGTTGTTCATTTACATATTTATATTGTAATTGCACATGTTCCCAGGCAGATAACAATTTTCAATCTTTGCACTGTCCATGGCATGTGTTCACACCACATTCTCAGCTCATACTTGATATAGGTGTTGTGTCTATCTCAGTCCTGGCTATACTACAGAATTCCAGAGTTCCCAGAAAGACTTACCCTTCAGAGTAACCTATGAATAGTTTTTTTCTCCATTTTTAAATGTGTATTTAAATATCTCCATGCATTACTCTCAGTGACCTGGACAGGGGTGTCCAAGTCCTCATACTAAGACTGGCAGATCGATCTTACAAGCTTAGCATTAACTCCTAGATAGCTGTGTGATGGCATAACTCTTGCTGAATGTTGGCTCAAAGTCTGTTGGCTTTGCTCAAAGCAAAGCTTGACAACCATCTACAGCGGAGACTCTCCTCAAGGATTGCCAGAGTTCTGAAGTGTGCCACCATGACTGAGCAGGTTCCACCATAGACATGTCATTTATCATTATCCTGTCTAGCAGCCTTTTCAGATAGCTTTGCTCAGCTATTATCATGATCCTGACTTGATCCTGTGAAGACAAAAATGATCCCTCTTAACATCCTGGTGATGGAAGAATGGCCTAGGTATGGGAGGCTACATGAAAATTACATTCCCTAGTTAAAATACAATTGCTTGGGAAGAGGGGAAGCTATAGGACTTCAAGGACGCCTTACCCAAAAAAGTGGAAATGGCAGAGACAGCCCCAAGAGTGAATTTCACCTGGTCTCCTGAACAATGTTACAACCCGAAAAGAAATATAACCATGAAAGGCATTGTTGTAAACTCCACTGAGGTTCTGTCCTGGTCCTGATCATTACCCAGTTTCCCTCCGTTGGTCTTCCACACTGCAAACAATTTAATTAAACCTAGAGAACGTTTGAGAATACTGAATGAACACTGCTGTTGGTGCACCAAGGTAACCTTACCAAGTGAATGTGGAGCAAACTATGGGATGGCTGAGCTTCTTCAGCTCCAACCACAAGTCCAAAGACTGAACCTTCAGCCAAGAGAGAGAAGGCTTCATAGGTAACTGTCTCATAGAGCCCTTTCTGCTCTTAGTAAAGAGTTCTCCCATGGCACAAGAACATCAGTACTCTTAACACTGACAGACACCCAATATTCACATCGAAATAGGAAGGTTGAGTGGACTAGGATAGGTAAAGAATTTTTCATCAGATCAGAGATCAGGAAGAGATTTTGAGATTTGTTACTGACAGAGCAAAAAATTCTGACAATGTGATGTGAGAAATCCCAGAATTGTGCATACTGAATTTCTGATCATAGCCCTGGGAACATACTGAACAGGGATTAAAGTTAAAGACACCTTAGGAACAGGAAGCTCTGCTTCTTATATTAAAGACAAAAAAATGTGTATCAAAATAAATCAGGAGATATATATAGATATATATATATGCGCGCACACAAAATCAGGACAGAGAAATTAGGATCCTGCTCCCATTCATGACTCAAGTAATCCACCACATATTTAAAGCACTCAGGAGAGGAATGGGCAGATGAATATGGTGCTTAACATATCAAAACCAAGGACTTCTGGACTGTGAGGAGTAGACCTGGTACTACACTATACGTTGATACACTTTGATGTTGTCAGTTGTCAGTTGAACATGCTGTCTCTGAATGTGAAAGAAATGCCCAGCACGTGTTTCAGACCCAAGTTTTGGGACGCTGATGAGCAGAATTTCCTCCTCTTCAGTCCAAGCATGTCTCTGAGAAGTGGTATGTTATGGTCTTGTAATGAAAATACATAGAAAGAGACATCTTTTTGCATAAAGTGGTTAGGTTTCATTATCACAGGCAGGGATTTCTCAACTTTTAGAAGTATGCCATGGGATTACACAGTTCACAGCTAGACCTCAAAATAGGTGCTGATAGATTAAAAACAAAACAAAACAAAACAAATAAGCCCTAAGGTTGTTTTTCCAGGTATTACAGAAAGAGTAGAAAGGAGTTCATCATAGTAGGAAGATGAGCGTCCAACTACTTTATCCAACTTTTCACAGCCTGAAATGGATCCTGAGGAGAAAAAAAAACTCTGATAGGTTTCTTCCTTCCCCACCTTCCCTTGAACTTCAGGGGCCATTCTTATACAGGTGATTTTTTTTTTTTTGTCTACTGGCCCTTAAAATAAACAGGAAAAAACCAGAAGTACCATAAAGTAGTTTACAGAACCTGAGCAAACTGGTCATATAATATGTTTTTAGAAGCCAGTCATTCAGGCAAAGGAGTCCTTGTCCATCTCAGATGAGCCACGATCACTGTTGGGTTTTTGCTAAAAGAAAACTAGTGCAAACAAAAGTAATTTGTACTTTTTTTCTGAAGGTCCAATTATTTTCAAGGACAAGAATAAAATAACAGTCCCCTTCATATACTGGAAAATAACAGAAGCGGGACTACTTCCCTGAATTGGAATACTAAGCATAAATGCCTTCTCTTGCAAATCTAGGATGAATCACCATTGTACTTTCTGCTTGGTAGTAAAGTGTGTAAATGCAGAAAAATGAGTTCTATGGGTCCCAGTATTGCAAAGAACCTACCAGGTGCTTAAAGAAATTACTGTACAGAGAGCCCTGAAAGTTGATGTGAAGACTATGGGACAAAAAAAAAAAAAATAAAAAAATTATTGAACACTGTAGCCATGGACTTCAGTTCATATTAGCATATAAAAAGATCTGATGAAGCTGAGCTTGTCTGTCATCAGATGGAAGAGAGGCAGAAGGTAGCACAGATGGTGAAGACAGAGGAAATTATTCATGGTTCCTCGCCACACCTTGAAAGGAGCTACTAAAAAGATGATGTTGAAAATTAAGACCAGAAGGCACCCAGGAACAACAAAATCTCTAAACCCTCCTTTATATTCCAAAGGTGTAAATATGTTAAATAGGCTTATGGTTTGAGGATTTGTCTTTTATAGAAAATGAAAAAAATCAAGCTTTCTTTTTATCTTTCAGAGTAAAAATACCTGAACACCAAAGGTTGGCCCTTGAGTCTTTGAACAAATGTAGAACCTCATAAATCCTGGCATACTAGATCAACACTCATGAATGTAAGTCTTCAAAGTTTGTCTTTCTTCAGATTACTTCAAAGCAAGAGCTAAAATGTCCTGTACGTGACATTATTTGCAGTGCCATTCAGACCTGCAGCATCAAGGATAACTTACAGAGGTCCATGAGGAAAGCTAACCCTTCCTGAGGGCAGCCCTGAAATTCTTAACAGAATCTTAACAGACTACTTACAAAGCAGATGAGCTGACAACTGTACTTATCTTATGAGCAAGCATTGCTTGATTATTTATCAGGAATGGTTGTAAGGAAACCAAGAAGCAGATTTTGTCCCCCACTTCATAAAGTTTAATGGTTCTTTTAATTTGCAGATATAAACTAGCACTTTTTTTTTTTGATGTGTTCATTACTGTCCACGACAAAGATATCAGACAAAATATATTTTAAAACCAGTTTTGTGGACTGTGGATATGCGTGTCCTGTGATTTTCACAGGACATGAGGAAGAGGATGGAGAGAAGTGAGGAAAAAATTCATTGCAGAACCTAGACCCTACCTAGGTTATAAAACCTTCCTAGGGTAAAAAAACCCAAACAAAAAAAACCCCCACAACCACCCACATCCAAGCAACAAACCACCACCACCACTGCAGCAGAAGAGGATTTTCTGCCATTGCTGAAGTGGGAAAAATTGCAGTGTACAGCAGTTCTGAGGTTATGATGAAGAAGAGAAGGTAAGTTACACTGTCAGCAACTAAAGCCCCAACTACCAGTCAGGTGTCGAGGCAGAACTGAAACACTTCCAAGTGTTCTGCATGATGTACTCACACACTGAACATGGTGAGTGCGGACAAGACAGGACGTAAGCATGTCCAGTAAGAAAAAGGGAAAGCAAATTTACTTAGTCCTAAATGATTGGCATGCCAAAGATGTTCAAAGCTAGAATCTTAACTTTTTGCCAAAAAGGGAGAGGACAACGAATAGACTGCAAGGTTTACAGTCAAAGAGGAAACATCAAGAGGATGGAAAAAAAAAATGCTGAGTGATGACAAAAGCTAATTTAATAGTAGTCTTCAGTTTAGATTTCAGGACTTCTCATGGTTTAAGTGAAATAAAGCGGGCCTCTGATATCAATAAAGTCCAATTTGATTGGCAGATGAAAGCTCAGGACTCAATTCTTGACTCTTCTGGAGAATATGTATAACTCTGTATCCTACCATTGACGAGGTGGGAAAGGACTTTTCTGGTGTCCAAAACGAGGCTAGTAGAATTTTGCTGCTTCCCAAGAGTATTATGACAAATTCAGAAAGATTTGGAGGTGCTGGGATATGTAACCAGACTCAAGAATATGCCAAGCACAAACCATCACTGTATTTCAGAAGAGAGAAATATTAAAAACCAAAAAAGTTAAATCTCTGCTGATTGCTTCCCTGTAGTTTAATTAGTGATGAAAGGCAGTAAGGCATCACAGAATTTCCATTTTAGCTTTACTGTTCCCCACAGTCAATATTTTATGCCTCTGTTTTTATTTCTAGGTTCCAGGGACACATACAAACCATTCAAACTTTGTTCTTTTGTTTTCTATCATGAGAAATCCTAGACACAAGTAAAAATCTTATAGTGGACCACTATTATTCCTCTCCTCCCCTTCTCTTTCATAAACAATAACCATGTTGTACTCAAGTAACTGTATATCAGACGCTGTTTGGTTTACTCAAAAAGATAATTCTCCATTCCAGGTTATTTCTGTAAGAAGCAATTCTCCATTCCAGGTTACTTCTGTAAGAAGCAACAAGGATATGTGATACCAGTAGTCAGAAAGGAGACCTGAAACATGAAAGAACCCCGTACACTGTACTATGTAAGGGCAACACTAAGAATGCACATTAAAAATATGCTCTTTTGTTAGAATCCCATCTTTAAAAGAAATATACATTAACTCTCAAATACAACCTTTTGTTACATAAAACTTCACACAACCTCTTACCTATTTTTTTTTTCCTCCAAAAGACCACATTCTTCCAAAATATTCCAAGGGTTTTCTTTTCCTCCACTTCAGAAGGTGACCCTAAGATATGATGAACTAAGAGAAGCAAATCAGCCAACAGCATTTCTTTTAGGTGTTTATCCAGTGTCACTATCATGACAAAACATGCTTTGGGGAAAAAACAGAACACCTTCTTGTGCTTTTTAAGGCCCAAACATTTGGTGTTGCAAGCATCAGTCTTATTAAGGAACTACAATCACTTATGACTGAGAAAACATTGCTAAAAAAGCTGTAGCTCTGAGTCTTTCTGGAAGACAAGGCATAAATTTCTAAAACAACACTTAACTAAAATAGTAAGTGCATCACAGGAATCATACCCACAAATGAAAATACAAACGTTAGACTCAAAGCTCAATAAAAGAAGAAAACCTCCTCTATCATTAGTCTCATGTTTTACCACAAAAGAACTGAATCATTACAGTGCCAGAAGCTGCGCTAAGCTGCAATGAACACATGCCTCTATTAGAGAATTCCATGTAAAGACTTTAACAAAGCAATCATAAGCTACCTAAGCCTAAGATCAATGAAATAAAACAAGAAACATGCTACAGCCAAAAAAAACGTTAGCTTTTCATCAGCTTTAAATTGCATTTTGACTTCTATAACCTGCTTCCATTTGTTAACCAAAGGGCAGAACATACTGCATACTCAGCTTGCATGATGAAAATGAGAACGTCATCTGGACGTTAAATAGCTAAAAGAGTATTTTTAAGACTGTGTGATAGGTCTCTATGTGCCAAATAGTGTTCAGAAAACTCTAGTTCTGTTGGAAACATGGTTTGATATTATTTATACTTTATACTATTAAAATATTTGAGCAACCAGTTCTTTATTTTTTTCTGCTTTTTGTTGAAATTCAGAGACCTGTGAGAACGTGTCAAACTCATGACACCGTTCTGTATTCCCACAGAGAAAGATTCCAAGCAAAATTATCCCCACCCCACCCTTACACAGATGAAATGAGCCTTAATAAAGATAACTGAAATCTAGAAAACATAATGCACAAGGCTAACAGAAAACTGTGCGTAAGGTTAGCAGTCTCCCCAGTCTTCTCTGCTTAACTGCAATTTGAAATTTGCTCCAAATTCTCCCCACTACAGCTATTACTTGGCACCAAAAAGACCAAAATCCTAACAGCAGGCTTTATCTTACACTAATTAGCATGTTGTATTTCTCTCACAAAAATTCACTACTAGGTATTAACACTTCTATTTTACCCCAACTGTTGCTTCCAGTTAAGAGACCCCAAACATCCAGGTATTATTTTCTTTGGCAATTTCTTAGTAATGTATTTAGAAACTTAAATAAACCTGTCACAGATGATAAAGCTATCCAGCATCAAGGCCACGGGGTGCAACACGCTGGACTATGCTTAACAGATGCTATTGGCATCCTCTGCCTGTGTGTCTCGTGGCCATACAAAGAATTTCCCATATTCTTACCACGAGGTTCAGAAAGCTTCCCACGAGAGCTGCAAAGGTAAAAAACAGGCTTCGAGGATTCTGCGGACAGAAGCGAACAGCTGAACCCCAGACCACAAGAGTAACCTTCTATTTTCAGCATACTGTATAAACCCATGCTAAGCGTGTCTCAGCGAAGTTTCCCAAAGATTATATAAAGAAAAAGTAAGAGAAGAAAAAAATTCACAGTATTTAAAAAGAAAACTTAAGAAAGCTAAGGACTGAAAACTTACTAACACCACATATATATTCTGCTGCATGGGCAAAGTCATACAGGGTGATCAGATATCCCAGACTGACCAGGACAGGCACAAAATGGAAACCTTTTCCCAGAATCTCCAAGAATTTTACTGGATCATTATTTTGTTGCAAGTTTTACAAGTGGGATGTAAGAGTTTCCTTCTCCCCCTTCCTTATAAACTGCAACCCTGGAAAAAGCTGGCAAATAGCCATAGGAGTCTCACATAAATCCTGGAATGTTACTTGCATCCAATTTTTCCTTTCAAAACCGCTTTATTTTCACCCTACTGTGCAAACATATCCAGGCATCAGAACAAGAGGACAAGCCAAACTGTGCTTTTCAGATTCAGTTAGGCAAAGAAGTCATGGTTTCAAGTTCCTGTAGTGTTCAGTCATCCAAAATTAGAGTGGATACATAAACTATCATTACAAGAGTTCTGGAAAGTGGTGAGTACCAGAAATAAGTTTGCAGTTGTCTTATTGTTTTATACTCTTCATTCATTTCCTTCTCCATGGAGCTCTTGGGTTCCACGATTCCCACAAGTCACAGAGCTAACATTTAATATTTCAACACTGGAAATTGTTTATGCTTTCTTAACTCCAAGAATTGTGCAACAAGCTAAGCAAGCTAGTAACTATAGCAACTGTGGTGGACAAAACCCAAGTTTCAGCTATGAAACTGCAGTGTATTTTTAATTCTTGCAAATGCTATTCTTTCATATTCTACATGTGAAAAAGTCATTAAATGTGTATAGTAACTAACATATATATCTATTATGTACAAAAAGACACCTCTTACTACTGTGCTGTATTAAGTACTCCATTTCTCTCTTCTCTCTTTTCCTCTCTCCCTTTATCAGAGTACTACACTTTCTTCTGTTTGCTTATGAACACCTGTATAAAAAAAATAAAAAGCTGCTTCAATAGAGAAGAAAAAATGCACTGTCTAGCTATTTTTATGCAAGTTGATTCTAAGTGTCAGTTTATATTTACTGTCCTATTAACAAACACATTTTGTAGCATACTGTCCCTGAATTGGCTATGAAGCGTTCATACTTTGCTGATTCTAGGAACTTCGCTAGGAAGGCATTAAATAACAAGCCCACGAACACATCTGATTATATAAACTACAGCACGCATTACTATATAACGCAGTTAAAGCCGTTAAAGGAAGCAGGACTGAACCACTGATTGGAACTGAAATGATTTTAAGTACCCACAACCCATGTGGGCATGGATCTACATACCCAAAGAGAGTAGGACATTAAGCCCTGTACATCTTACACAGACACTTTGCTTCTAACTATTGTTTCTTAGTGATGGCAAGCAATTACACTGGTATTAGTGAATTCAAGATAGAAACACTGAAAAGTTTTCCACTCAGCTACCTATTTCATCCCAATTTTGGTATTTTCTGAAGACCCAAAGGATAAAACTTTCAGGAAGAAAAAGATCTGAAAACCATATGAAAATTTAAAATCCATATATTTGGATTATTTTAGGACTTTTAACAGACAAAATTATTTGAAATAAATGGTATCTTTCATCAATCCTGTGATGATGAGGAATGAAAAGGATTACACTTCTTGTCCTCTCTTACAAAACAATGCTTTAAGTATGTTTCTGTAAAAAGCATTTACATCCCAAAAATTTCAGAAAGCAGAGCAATGAACTTTTTTTTTTTAATGGGAAGAACCTAAACCAAAAAACTGCTCGCAAAGATTTGGCAAAATATCATGAAACTACACAGGCTTTGGGGGCTTCTAATTTTGATTTGGGAAGCTTTTTGGTTAAACTAATAATCTTTATAATAGATAAAGATATGTGCACACAAGCTTCCACTACTTCTGTAACACTCTGAGGAGTAAATTTTAATTCAATCAAACAACACATCAGTTTAACAAAATCCAAACATGTACAGATCACGTCTTCAGTCCTGTAAGCATGAGACATTCACGGAATGAAAAACTAAAGAACCTAGATAAAGCCAGTTCTTCTCTGTCAACTCTGGCATAGAAAAGCATCTTCTTGATTTGGATAAGAAAGGCCACAAGCACATGGTCCTACTGGAGGCATCTGGATGGAGCTGCGCAGAACCACCGGCCCGTGTTACTGCCACAACAGCAGGCTTACTGCATGCACAAGGACAGAAACAAAGCTAGGCAGAACCACCAGCCCGTGTTACTGCCACAACAGCAGGCTTACTGCTTCGGAGCAGCGGGAGGTAGCCACATCTCTGCAGCTCACAGCACTTCCTTTAGAAACATCTGCTTTGGCAATTCCATTTATCAAATGTATTTTTATGCTTGATACCTATTTAAGTATTGATTAATATCAATATTGTTTTAATGCATTCTTTTAATTAAATCCGTGAAGTAGTTTAACCAAAACAACATAGATGTAATATTTTTATTGAGTGAAGAAACAAAACACCGCAATAAATAGAAATTTGGACACAAACCCAACATGCCAATTTATTTTTTATTCTCTTTATACTACCAGAGAGTCTAGTTTGAACAACTCTTCCTCAAAAACATGCAGGTTTCACTGGGAAGTGCAAGTATTTGCTACAACAACATTCAGGTACATTACTTAGATGACATAAAAATCTTCAAACACTGTACTTCAGAAATAAAGAAGCTGGCATACAGCTCTGATGAGATTCCAAAAAGTATGCATTATTTTTAAAATGGCAAGCTCTGCTTACTTTTCTTTTCATAACCAAATGATAAACACTGTACCAAGGAAAGATCACGCGCAGCAACAGATGCTCCTTAAGTTCAGGAACCACAGTCATACTTTATCCTTACAATATTTTAATGTAGTTCAGGTGGTTGCATCTATTTAGACTGGTGACTGTAAAATTATGTACCTATAATAAATAATGGATCCACTAAATCAATGATAAGGTATTACCTTATAAATAACTGCCAATTCCAATGACACATCAAGACAATGTTCCTTACAAACCTTAATCACCACTCTACCCAAAGTTCACAAAGTCAACAATTACTGAATATACAGAGAGTAAAAGTGTACGTCTAGCCAAACAGGTATCTTACCACTCAAATTTCAACATATATAATATATGTTGCACACATTAATCCACTAATTAACGCAAAATTTGATAAGTGTATCAGAGGTTGTGGTATTTTGTCCTCTGGCATCTCTTACACCAAATGGCAAAGATGCATGGTCTTAACTTTACTTGCAAGTATGCAGACTTAACTGGAATGTTTAGAAGGGATAAGCAATACATATCCCAGCAGACAAGTACAATCACATCATAATTTTAATAATGAAACCATACCTACTTCTCTAACTTCTGCCCCTGACCAAACCTTTGCACAGTGTCTTAACAAAGAACTGGTTTTCCATGCTGACAAATACTGCTTTTATATGCGGGGAAGGTCCCAAGTAATTTGCTGCTTGTAAAAATTAACTCTTCTCTCCAAGAAAATGACTGAAAATAACCTAGACCTTCTATTACAATATTAAAAGCTTAAACTACAGAGCTTAATGTAACCACACACTGACAAAGAATTCCAAGCAAGCTACAATTCATGGGCACACTCTGTTTTAACCTGGCTGCTTTTTACAGGATACTCTCTCTTTCTTCTCCAAACCCAGCCCCTTCTGAGGCTGTAACAGTGTGGAGCTCTGATGAATCTTTTGAAAGCCTGGTATAACTTGAACGCTGGCTCCGCTTGTGAGCGACTGTCTTCAGGTTCTCATTCTGAACCGCAGTTGAATTGGAACCTGAGCCAGGGTGCAGGATAATTTGAGGTGAATCTCTGATACCTTGTATCTCTTCAAAATTTTGATTACCTCGATTGTTTGGAGCACTGTTGTTATTTAAGGTTACTGTACTAGGGGTTCTGTTTAAATTATAGACTTTCTGACAAGCTGGCCAGTTCTCTTCTGGGCTACTTGCTATCAAGCTGCTTTCAGAAGGGCTCTTCTTATCTTCTGAGCAAATAGACATGCGAACCACAGCTGGATCTTGAAGGCCACTAAGACTGTGTGGAATTCCTCTCTTTCCACTGTGACTATCATCTTCAAGCTCAATGAGATTTGCCTTTTCAAGCTGTGAATCATCTGCTCCTTCATTATGGAGGGAATGATTTGGAGAACTTTCATTGGATCTTACACCAGAGTCAGACGAATCTTTTTTATCCAAAAGGGCATCTGTCAAATACTCTTTTGCTTTGATGAAGGTTCTAATAGGTTCAGATCCGTGTTCTGGAGATTTGGGCTGCTTCTCTATTTTGACATCTGTTTTCTTATCTTTACCTTCCTTAAGAAGTGGAGTATTATCCGATTCCTCAGTTCCTGACTCATCTTCATCACTTGGAAGTTTCTGATACCGGAGAGTAACTCCCTTAAGCTTTAAATCTGCAGCTTGGAAAATACTTGTTCTTTCTGAAGACTTCTTTCCTGGGAGAAGCTTGGAACCAGACTGATCAGATTTTTCATCTTCTTCAGTAATAGGATCCAAAGGAGATGCATCATTAGTAGAAACACCCGAAGTACTGTAATCAACAACATCATTCCTCTTCAGCAAGAAGGACTTTCTTCCATCGTCTTGTTTCTGCTCACCATCTTTACCTTTTTCCTGTTCTGCACTGGAATGCAAGGAACCCCCTGATGTACTCTGCCCCATATAGAAAGCACTTGAGCTATGAGGGGAGGACCTACCACTTACTGTAGTAGAATTGGCACCTCCTTCTAACTGTGACATTTGAGCAATATACTCTCTGTATGCATCTCTGTATTCTGCCTGTACCTTGTCAGTAAGCTTTGATATTTCAATACTGGAATCTTGAGAGTTAAGACTTGAAAGACTTGGAGTTCTACGAGTTTGTGACTGGAAAAAAAGAAAGAAGAGAGAGAGATAACAGTTAAATGAACTATTTATTTTTACCTTTACTGATCTTTTTAAATTAAATAACTCAAAGCATCAAGTATGTGCTTAAATGATATTGGTTTTGTTGCTGTGAATAGATTATGCAAGTGAAGTTGTCAATGCTATAATTAAAATATGCTTACTGTAATCATATATATGCAATCACACATACATTCACTAGACTTACAAAGTATTCTTATTGTTGGTCCCCATAATGGAAGATTTCCACAAAACAAGCATTTTATCCAGTGCATTTGAGGCTAACTCTTTTGAGTATATAATTATAACAATTGAATTTGTATATAAAGATGGGCGTTTCTAACACATTTTTGTACATTTACAAAATCTGCATTTAATATTAGAAAGACCACAAGTGTTCACCTAAATGCTGAACACCTATCAAAAACATTTTTAAAAGACCCCCATCCTACATACTTCAACATATCCTGGCAAAATTCCATCGCATATAGCTGATTTCAGACAAACATATTCCTCTTTGCCCCCGCCTCTGCTCTCTTTTAGTGTGCACACAGAGAACTCCATAGGCATAAGATGCTAAGCCATCTATCAAATGCTAGAACCAAGGTCTAGCACAGAGCTGAAGAAAGTAAAGGAGAGGACTGTGGCTGAACATACAACAGGCAGCTCACTACCACCAAGTAAAAGATGTATGGTGCCCAGGGCTTTGGAGCTGAGGCACCGACTTAAGCAGTAAGTACTTGAAGAAACCTACTCAACTTTGCAGTGCACAAGAGATGAGATTTTGAAAGACTGTTGAGGTATTATGTCTTACTTGGGGCAACATTGAAAATGAACTATGTTTCAAAAACCTAATTTCTACTAGAAAACTGAAAAAAAAAAAAAAGCCTAAAAGGGCTTGGGTAATTTTAACAAGCTAAATGTAAACAGGAAAATTGTGTGGATTCAAACACTGTAAATTGATTTAAGATTTAGAACAGAATTGCTTAATCATATAGATATACCCTCTCAGTCCAGCTTTTTGTTTCACAGAATCACAGAATCACAAGGGTTGGAAGGGACCTCGGGAGATCATCTAGTCCAACCCCCCTGCTAAAGCAGGTTCTCCTAGAGCATGTTACACAGGACTTCATCCAGGCGGGCTTTGAATATCTCCAGAGAAGGAGACTCCACAACCCCCCTGGGCAGCCTATTCCAGTGCTCCATCACCCTCAGAGTAAAGAAGATTTTCCTCATGTTCAACTGAAACCTCTTATGTTTCAGTTTGTGCCCATTGCCCTTTGTCCTGTCGCTGGGCACCGCTGCAGAGTCTGGCTCCGTCCTCGTGACTTCCACCCTTAA
>NW_009259798.1:917516-925863 GCF_000687185.1 Egretta garzetta
ATGTTCCTCTCTGCCCAACTCTCCAGCCTGTCCAGGTCCCGCTGAATGGCAGCGCAGCCTTCCGGCGTATCAGCCACCCCTCCCAGTTTTGTGTCATCAGCAAACTTGCTGAGGGTACGCTCTGTTCCCTCATCCAGGTCATTGATGAACAAGTTGAACAAAACTGGGGCAAGTACCGAGGCCTGGGGAACTCCACTAACTACTGGCCTCCAACTGCACTCTGCCCTGCCAATCAGAACCCTCTGAGCCCTGCCATTCAGCCAGTTCTCAACCCACCTCACTGTCCACTCATCCAACCTACACTTCTTGAGCTCCCCTATGAGGATGTTATGGGAGACAGTGTCAAAAGCCTTGCTGAAGTCAAGGCAGGTTTCTCGCCCTCTGTTTTTTTTTCTCTCCTTCCCCAACATTTTTCCTGCTCTTATATGCATCCTTCTTATCTTTCTTGTTGCTATTCATCATTTTTTCCTTTTTTCTTGTTCTGCACTGGAACGCAATGCAAACCAACATGTTTGCTTCCTTCTCAGAAGAAGCTCATAATCCCCCCAGCAAGCAACACACTCAAGATATGCAGGTTGCCATTCCATTATTCCCTCTGTATTACTAAACAAGTATCACTGACATCTTTTAATAAGATCAATAATGTTGTATATATACTAGAATACTGGGAAACAGCTAAACATGACTAAATAAAGGCAAATGGTGTTTGAATGACTTCTATCTGCCATGACTCCAAAGCAATTCAACGCCCAAAGCAAAATGGAAGAACCTCAGAAATATTAACACTCGATTATTTATGCATATTCACTACTATTTATCCATATTCACAGCAGCTACGGTTCCTCATCAAAAAGAGAAATACTTGATTTTACTGTGCAATTCCAGTAGTATTCCTTCTTTTTACAGAGAAGCAGCAATATTCTTTTTTAATCAGTACTGACTAAAAATTCCAGCAGGCAAATTCTAATGCTTTCTTAAGGACAAACTACCTTTCTCACTCTTTTGATTCAACTTCAGATAACTATATGGGCATCAGAACCACCATTTATTTAAACTTGCATTTTAAAGAGTGTTTTAAAAAATATTTTCTTCTACTTCTTTCTGTGCTTTTGACACGAAAACAACATAAGAAACTTGAGTCATGCCACTTTGTTTTGGAAAAACCACCATTGATGCTCCTTTGCTGGAAATAGGCAATAAGGGCAATCAGGATCCTACAAACACACACAAATGTACACGTGCACACACATGGAGGTATCTGGGATGGAAATCTATTTCTGGGATATAAATCCCAAACCTCTTTTCTGTGACGATTTTGGATATTAAAAACATTTGAGGTGTCTTCCTATTTTGATGCACCTTCCAGACATGAAAAAGCTGCTAAATGTTTGGGTTTTGGGTGGGGGTTTCTTTATTTGTTTTCTTTCGGTTTTTAATTCTAATCACTATTTAGGTGCCAATTGATTTGTCTTATTTCTTAAAAATGATAAAAGAAAATCATACACTTTGGGTGATTTTGTAAGATACAGAAGAAATTGACCATAACCTATGGCAGAAACTGTAGTTAGAGAAGGATGTCAGCTCTGGAGCTTATGAATCATAGAATCATTTAGGTTGGAAAAGACCTTTGAGATCATCAAGTCCAACCTTTAACCTAACCCTGCCATCCCACCACTAAACCATAGAATCATAGAATCATAGAATCATAGAATGTTTAGGGTTGGAAGGGACCACTAGTGGTCATCTAGTCCAACCCCCCTGCAGTGAGCAGGGACACTGCTAACTAGATCAGATTGCTCAGAGCCCCATCCAACCTGGCCTTGAATGTTTCCAGGGATGGGGCCTCCACTACCTCTCTGGGCAACCTGTTCCAGTGTTTTACCACCCTCATTGTAAAACCATTGTAAACCATGTCCCTAAGCACCTTGTCTACCCATCTTTTAAATACCTCCAGGGATGGGGACTCGATCACTTCCCTGGGCAGCCCATTCCAATGCTTAACAACCCTTTCTGTGAAGAAATTTTTCCTAGTGTCTAACCTAACCTGACCTGGTGCAACTTGAGGCCATGATAGATAGGGCATTGTCAGGACAATGCTCTGATGTCACAGAGCACTGTAGTTGTCTGTTTAAAAAAACCTCATGAACGTATCTGTAATCCTTTGAATACCATAACGTCTGGCTAGCACACAGCTAAAATATTTCTCACACGAAGTCTGAATACTATGGTAAACTTGCAGGATGCTGTCCTAAGCTAGATGAGAAAAGCATGATAGCTTTGATTTGTTTCTCTTGAAGAGTGATTACTGGAAGAGATGAATAGTTTTCAGATGCCAAAGCCTAAAGACTTTGATGTGTTTAGAGTTTACATCTCTGCAAAACTGGTGTTAGCCAAGACTGAGAACTGAAAGTACCTGAACTGTCACAGTAGACTTATTTCTTGACCTGGCTGTATCCAAGAATGGAAAACAACTCTTTAACATACAGGTAAGCAAGCAGCATACATTTCTCTATTAAATACCTGCCAACTTAAGTTACTATGGCGTGGAGGAGCTTCATCAAGACCAATTGTGTTGAGTTCTTCAAAGCTGAAGTTAAGTGTGTAGGGAGCTTGACCAGAAAGACCTGTAAGCTCAGTGTGAGGCAACTCAGTGTTATGCCCAGGACGACGAATAAGTTCACTATGAGGAATCGCAGTGGTAACATGCTCAGTTGTTCCACGAGGATCTTCCTGAACAGCCTGATTTTCTGAATTTCTCATTTCAAGTATCTTAACACACAAAAAGAGACAGTATAAATGTAATTATATAGACAGACTAATATATCAAAATTGTTAAAGAAGAATTCTATTAAAAATAGGAATGAGGAATTCACAACTGTAAAAGTGTACTTGATATATGGTTCTGCTCATGGAAAAGTATGAAGAACAATCTGTTCACAGATCTAGCACATTCATTGTCTTTACTGCAAATCACATTTTAATATTTAAGATTTTTTTTGTATTTACAAATTATTCTTATTACTGCTCAGAGCCTTAAAAGAACTCATATGCCACAAAAAATTTAAATTCTTGTAAAACTAGATAAGGGGTAAATCACAAATTTAGAAGCAAACTCAAACTTTTCAGCTTTTATAGCTTAATCAACCTGAATCTAACAATAAATCTCATCTTGTAATTTTCAGTGTTGTCAAGACTAATTTAGCAGTTGAGAGACATACTGTTATTTTCAGAAAGAAAACTGGCAATATACTAAAAATACTTAAGAGAAAACACAGTTCTCTGTGATGCATAACCCTCACTGTAAAACTGTCATTTACTCTCAAACCGGGAGGAGGGAATGGGGGAAATATCTATATACATGCTTCAATAATAGTATGCAATACAAGTATGTGTCAATCAAATATTGTATATTTATCTCATTGGCTTGATTTATAGCTTAAGTGTCTTTAAACATGGTGCTTATGCAATTGTGTGCCATGCATCTCTAACAGCCTGGCTGTCCACTTCCTCACACTAATATACTTTGAACTCCCTGACTAACTCTTAATAGAAAGACAGAGGCTTCAAAGAGAATTAAGGTCTGAAAATGTCATTAAAACAGGCAAATTTAAAAAGAGAAAAGGGAATCCCTACAGGAAAAATAGATCTTACAAAAAGCGGAGGCAAGACTTCATAGTTCACAATCAATTAAGACGCAAATCCATAGGTAACCCATTCTTCATTAAAGTGCTCAAGACAAAAAGACTAAGTAACAAAATAATAAATGCATGAGTGTTTCAAGATGATACTTATCATCTTTAAGATGATGGTAACAAGAAAGCAAGAGGAAAGAAAGCAACAGAAAAGAAAAAAAAAAGGTAAGGTTCATGATGAAAAAGACTAATTCATGATGGCCTGAGTAGTGAAGAGAAAGTCTTACCATGCTCCTGAATAGGTGCCAGTCACCAAAATTCATGTTCATTTCTTTTTTCAGTTCATCAATGTTGCACTGAGCCAAGACACGGCCATTTATATTTGCCTAAAACAATAAAACTAAATAATTCAAATTACCAATACAAGACTTATGGCATGACAGTAACAGACTAAAAAGGTAATTAAAATTGGTTATATTGATGGGGTCTATTAGTGAAATTCCCCAACACCACTCTTAAGTCCAATGCTACATAATAAACACATTTTTATAAAAGAATATTTGCTGATGGACAAGAAGAACCTATGTGTCATGAAAAAAATTAATATATTAAACCCATCAAACCCGCGTATATGGAAGACTGTATGATTGTGCTCTATAAACAGATATAAGGAACCAACACATCAGTGGTATAAAATTTCACAGACTATAAACCACATTCACCTGCCTAGATTTCTCAGACTTGGAACACAAATGGACCGTGGACTCCCAAGTATCTAAAGATAATCAGACAACTAAGTCCCAGGCATCATCTGACCCCTGGCTTGAGGCATCAAAGATCACGTACTACCTCTGTCAAGTTCCCTCCCTGAATAAATACAGACTTACATTCCTCCCATCATCAGAAATACCACAGGCACAGAAGACTAGACTTCTTCCTAATTTTCATCATCATTCTCAACACAGAAATGCCTAAACACCATCTAAATTCCAGGAAGGTGACTCCTTATGTTAGGCATGTTGATATAGTGCTTAACTTCTAACAGCACCAAATTCAATACAGAACCATTTTCATTACATAACAACAAGAGGCATTTCTCTTTACACCATGTAGTGGTGGATGGACAGAAAGTAAAAGAGGAACCAGTCTTAAGAAAGTAGCCACAAAATGGAAGACCCAAGCGGAGAGCTCTGCTCAATCTGAGGGATCTCAGTGGTTTTGTTCCCAAATCCCAGCAGAATGGTCTTAATCAAACCAGGAAAAAGACCAGGCTGAGCCATTTTCGTTCTTCCTTTTTACATTATATCACTTGTAGTAAGGAATGCAAGAATATAAATAAGAGAAATCTCATTAGAGATAACTGATGAGCACATTCTTTTAGCACTCTAGAGCCACTGAAGCAACTGGAATTTTCTGCTGCTACACTTAATGAGCTGCAATCTGACATCCTACTTCTTGCTTTAAGCAACATTGCTGAAGCTTCCTATGACAAACCTGACTCTTATGCCTTGAATCAATATCCTCCCTGTATTTTTTAAGATGTGATAGGTACCAGGACAAAGTGAGCTCAGCAAAAACACTCACTAATGACAATCTTCACATTCTTCCCTTCTTTCTTTGAAAAAGGAGCACACAGAATGGTGAAAAAAAGTAATGAAGACAAAAGTGATTCTGTGCTAATGTCTTAGAGAAAAGAGCAGTAACAGAAAAATGCACAGTGGCCTTTTTCTGAAGCAAATAGATGTGGAATGTGATAAGAGAGAAATCAAAGCATCTTTACCACTCCTTTACAACAGAAGAGATGTGCCAGTTTCTCAGGGGGAAAAAAGAAAAGACATGTTGCTACCTGGGTATAGAACACATTTGCAACCGTATTTATCAACAAATGGCAATTTTAAAAACATTTCTTGCTTCTTTTCTCAAAATAACCAGTCTCATCAGCATTTATATCTCTAAGTCTTTTTTTCCTTTTTGAGAGAGAGCATTTTCTCTGAAAAATATACACTTGTATTAAAATGTCCTCCAAACTTAGCACACATAGAAGTTAGGATGCTGTTTTGACATTTGGTATGTTTCAATAAACATTTTCAAGAAAAGAGGCAACTAAATATTTCCTTTTCCTTGTCCATCTCCATGTTTAGGTACTAAATATATTAATGAAATTCAGCTGATACCTTTCTTATAGTTGCAGAGTACTGAGGTAGCATGCTCTGGTCCAGGCCATCTATCTGCTTTAGCTTCTCACACACAGCCTCCACACTCATTGTACTGAGAGACACCTGTGATACTCCTGTGGTCGATCCCGTGCCTGCTCCTGCTCCCTGTAAGAAGTGAGAAAATGTGCATATAAGATTTGTTCAAATACTCAGTATACCCAGAATTTCAAAATATATGCTAACACAAATCGAGCTGTGTCCAACTACATTTTAAAATTAAGAGATGAGAATAAGAATGCACAGGCATTTTTAATTACTATGAGAATAGCTATATGTTGGAAAGCATTTATTATAGGTGTTTATATGAGAAAAAACACAGCATTGAGTCCTGCCTATGTGAGAAAATAACTCTCTTTAAATAATGTTATTTAAGAAAAGCAACATAAAAATCACAAATATTAAGTAAGAGTTAATCAATTTCAGATGCACCTTTACTCAGAGTTTCCCCCTGATTTTAGTAGTTAGTTTGGTTTGGGTTTTGGTTTTCTGGTTTTTGTTTTGTTTTTTTCTAAATAATGCAGATACAACTTAAGATCTCCCTGTCTTAAAAACTCCTGGTTTAGTGTCAGACAAAGATGACCTGAAGTGTAACTCCTCAGTTACTTGGATTTATTGGGTAATTTTAGCAACATCTGTCCATTTTCCAGAGGTTCCTTCAGCTCCATCTATACAAGATCAGCCAAGGGGCTGGGCACCACAGTACAGAAACACAGAGCAGCACTGCCACAGCCCTCCAAGATACTATGAGGATGCTTCGTATATCTTGAACTTTGGCAAGATTTAGGTAGAAATTATTCACAACTCAGATCTGTAACATAGAAGTTGTCCTGTTAATGTTGCCAGCTTCTGGGAATTTCAAAGAAAGCATGGAAAAACAAAACAAATGCATCTTCAGGTAGTCATTATACTAAGACAGCATGTTCTCAAAACCCCCCGCATTCTCCCTGGATGGGGACCTGTGCATTAAGTAGGAGCAAAGTGCAAAGCTTTAAACAGTTACGCTATTGATTCCAAATTCCTAAAAGCAAAATCAGAACCAGTTCCATCAGCTATGAAATCCTTGTATGCCTTCCTCCTGGTAGGGAGGTGGCATCCTCTACTTTTTCTGAATGTGAAGTTTTGGTTTCAGCACTTGTAGACCATGCACCAAATGAAGCTCATTTTGGGAGGATGCAAAAGCGCTTCTAAAGATTCAGAGTTCATCATCACAAGCATAAACCCTGGGATGTGAAAGCACATTTTGACTATCCAGAGTTCAGTTAATCAAGCTTGACTATATTCCTCAAATCACCAGTGAAGACTGTTTTTATAGTCACAATAGTTTTTTTCCATTTTTATTTAATTACTTTAAAGCTATTTAATCTTTCAGAATTAATATAGATTAATAGATCGAAATATATTGCTTATGAAAACCAAGGATTATCACACAAAATGGCATTAAACATATCTGAATTATCTAAACCAGGATATTTAAGAATTTATTTGTCTATTGATTCCAAGGCAGCAATCCAAAACCCCATTATCTACTATCATGTAACCTCAGAGTTATTTCTAACTTACTGTTATCAGAGATATCCTGACCTGGCGAGCTAGGCACACTCCCCACCTAAGCTACTCTGAGTTTCAAAGTTTAGATGCTATTACATATAATTCCCCTGAAGTTCTTGTAGTTCTCTTGAATCTAAGCCTAGCAGTTTGCACTCTTTGCCTGAAAGCAGAGCTGGGGCACTAATCTTTCTTCCTTTGACTTTATTATTATTATTATTATTATTATTATTATTATGTGATGGACAACTGGACACTTAAACAAAGAAAGATATACCCCATTTTCTGGGTAGGTAGTCCACCTAAATTACTGCATAAAAATGAAGCATGAGAATTCCACTACAGTCTAGGCACTTAACCTAGAGGCTTGGGTATTCCTTCTGAGGACGAGAAAGTTACTTTTCAGATTCTGCAATGTCCTCTAATTAGGTGCCTACAATACCTAATTAGTTATCATATTAGGCACCTAAAGGAGGAAATTTAGGTCTTAATCTAGTTTGATTTTCAGCACAACTAAAATCTTTATCACATTACGGATATAAGCCAACCACCAAACTGATGAAGAGGACAGGAAGAAGCTGTGTCAGTATCAGTACAGGGTGGGGGAAGAAAGGATGGAGAGCAGCCCTGCCGAGAGGGACTTGGGGGTGCTGGTGGATGAAAAGCTGGACATGAGCCAGCAACGTGCACTGGCAGCCCAGAAGGCCAACCGTACTCTGGGCTGCATCGGGAGAAGCGTGGCCAGCAGGTCGAGGGAGGGGATTCTGCCCCTCTGCTCTGCTCTGGTGAGGCCTCACCTAGAGTCCTTCGTCCAGCTCTGGAGCCCTCAGTACAAGAAGGACATGGAAGTGTTGGAGCGGGTCCAGAGGAGGGCCACAAAAATGATCCAAGGGCTGGAGCACCTCTCCTATGAGGACAGGCTGAGGGAGTTGGGCTTGTTCAGCCTGGAGAAGA
>NW_009259798.1:925888-969498 GCF_000687185.1 Egretta garzetta
ACACTGGAAGGGGTTGCCCAGAGAGGTAGTGGAGGCCCCATCCCTGGAGGCATTCAAGGCCAGGTTGGACAGGGCTGTGAGCAAGCTGATCTAGGTAGCGGTGTCCCTGCTCACTGCAGGGGGTTGGACTAGGTGACTTCTAGGGGTCCCTTCCAATCCAAAACATTCTATGATTCTATGATTCATCCAAAAACTATTTATCATATACTTC
This sequence comes from Egretta garzetta, assembly GCF_000687185.1. Taxonomy (NCBI): domain Eukaryota; kingdom Metazoa; phylum Chordata; class Aves; order Pelecaniformes; family Ardeidae; genus Egretta; species Egretta garzetta. The sequence continues at coordinate 926,100 of NW_009259798.1, forward strand.
TTTTATGTACATGTCTATTTTTCCTCTTTAAAAAAAGCCACTTTGAGTTTTCCTTTAGAATACCAGTTTTGTCTATTATTTCCCCATAAACACACTATTTACTATTGGTCTGAGTTAGATAATACATCAATAAAGAAAAGGTGTTAAGCTAATTCAAATCTTAATTATTTTTTGGAAGAAAGCTTATCAATTAAAATACAAGAAACAGTTATAGCCAAAATTATATTGTGGCTCTACTAAAATAAATGATCCCTAAGCAATGTGTGTAAGCAATTGGCTTTGTTCTCTGAATCTATTAAATACATTATCTATCATATGTCTACAAATAAATGAAGAAAAGTTTTAAACACTTCTAATTTAACGGTCCTCCTTCAAATCAAAACTTTTTTTTTTACAAGAACAAAGTCATTCTTTCTGCATGCATTAAGAGTTAGTTTAGAAACTCTTCTTTCTGTGTGTAAAAAAATACAGAATAGCACTAAAATATTTAGACTATTTTTGTTAAAGTGTGAACTGTTTGAAATAGATGCACATTAATCCAAATCATTCTTTATAAAAAGCACTCTCTGAAGAATAAGCAATGTAATAGCTGTAGGGATACTGTCATCATGTAAGTGAATTAAAACTGTACTTAAACTGACACATTTTTCAGCCTTAGTGGTTTTGTTAGAGATTCTTAGAGAACATTAGTCTGAAAAGTATTTGCCATGCAAAAGCTAAAAGCAGCTTGTCAAAACAAACCTCAAGGCTAGTAATGAGCATTAGTTTACAGACAGCCCAGCATGAAGCGCCAGTATGATAGCTTCAGAAATGACTCTGAAATAAAGTGAATGATAATTCACAGAAAGTGGCTGTACCTGTCTGTTTTTGCTTAACCCAGACTTACACAGCTTTGAGAAAAGGACAAAACATTATGAAAAGAAAACAACAGCTTAAAGTGACATCAGAAAGGTTGAACATACAGATGACATGCTTTGAAGTAAACAGAGGAAATCAGCATTAGGACAGAAACAGGGCATTTTCATAATGTGATGAAACTTTTAAGAAAGACCTTCAGAATACACATTTAGAATATGCTATACAATATTATTTTCTTATGAGCAGACTACTCCATTTTACACTTGTAAAAAAGCGACACTTGCTGTATTTTGTTTGCATAAAAGTTTTACATTACGTTTCTCATGGAAAATCCTGGTTTTAACCATTCTCCTGCCTTTTCAAGATCACATTATACCACCAGTGTATCCCAAATAACTTTGGAACCTTGCATCTAAGCACACACTCCCCCACACACCCCCAAAAAAGCAAAAGGTATTTCTTTTAAGAACCAATATTCAAAGCACAAAAATGTTATGTAAAAGCACCTGGAAAATCCATGTAAGAAAACTTCCATGTCACACACTTTCATTCATGCTCAAACTTTTGAAAAGCACTTCCAGTTTCTTAATGAGTATCATATGTTTATCTGCACTACATGCTCTGGGTCATTTTAGTTCTCATTCAAAGCCCACATGCTACGTCCTAGGGTATTACATATTCAATACAGTATGAAAAACTTATTTAAACAAAGTAATTCTATTGCAACAAGCTGCATCCTAACAAATCATTAATTAACAATGCAAACTAAAGCACACAATTAAGTTTTTGACAGATAACCACTCCTAATGCTAGTTTGGTTTCTAACCTAATGAGATATTGGTAACACTACAATCCAATGATAAACTCTTCAGAAGAGCACTCTAGAGTTCTAGTTTTTGCAGTGCTTGTCAGAAATAACCATTTGTACAGTAAAGTCAGCAGAAATGCATTTTTGCCTCCATCACAGATATGCAAAGGTTGACGTCTTAAGTCGAGCCTATTTTCGTTAGTGATTTAAGCCAATGCCCTAAAATTTGCAATGTACCTTCATGTTGATACAACTAGATCGATGGCATTGGTCAATTTACCAGTTTGACATCGGTTTGACATGTGGTTTTGATCCATTCAGTAAAGAACAGTAAACTACAGTCTGAGATAGACATCAGCAACAGAATCCAAATATAGAAGATCACAGGAGACAAATAATTGATACAAGATGACTGCTCTCAAAATATTTCTGATTTCCACTAAGCTAACCTAGACTTACACTGATTTTACAAGACTAATGATTAGGATCTGAAATTTCAGAAATCTGTCAACTCCAGTGTCAGACTGATAACAACGGCAAGGCCTTAACTAGATCCTGTGACACCCTCGGCACAGCTCTGCCAACTCATGCAATGAGCAGCAATGATGATCTGCGTTAAAGAAAAAAAAAAAAAAAGGTACTCCTGAAGAAAATGGTTTTTGCCTTGTAAGACTTAGAACATTCAAAAGAATGATTACTCTCTATTTTACACAGATGTAAAATTGCAACATTTCTGGCTCCTTGCCAGATTTGCATGAAAGACAATTTTGATTCTACACGCTCCTCTTGTTTTCAATCATCAAACCAGTTACACATCTTGGTGTTCATTAACTACTTGGTACAGTTCTTTTAGTTTATTTCATTCCTTTGCATGTGCCAATCCATTTAATAAGTAAAAGCTGTACCATTTACATAGTGGCAATGACCATCAATTAAGATCTACCTAAGTAACTGGACGAAATTGTTGTTCCCATCACCTCTGTACAATTGCAGTACTTAAAACACATATAGTACTGTTTTCTTTCAAAGAAATTGCAGTAAAGCCTACAGAAGAAGCAGTTTTAGAATAGATGAAACCCTGGTGAGGTATCCTGTCAGGCACACGCTCTTCTTTAGTGAGAGGGTGGCCAAACACTGAACAGGCTTCCCAAAGAGGTGGTCGATGCCCCAAGCCTGTCAGTGTTTAAGAGGCATTCGGACAAGGCTCTTCACAACAGGCTTTAACTTGTGGTCAGCCCTGAACTGGTCAGGCAGTTGCACTAGATGATCATTTTAGGTCCCTTCCAACTGAAATACTCTATTCTATTCTAATACCATACCCTGACTAACAACATTCTTGCAAACTACCCAAGAGACTTAAAATTAAAAATGTTATATTTACACTGTAGGTTAAATATTGCTAAGTCTTAGAAAAGCATATGATCTGATGTGCTGCGCTACACAGATTCGCTGTAGTATAAATTAAACTCAAAAATAGATCTAATAAAATCCTCCATTATCATTACTTCAAACAAGATTTCCTTTTAATGTTCTAACTCTATTTTTTTACCTACAGCCAATAGACTACATAACTTACCTGAGACTTTTAAGTTGCTGCTTGAAACTGCAGCCTACGCGTGCTTAAGATACACACTCAGAGCAGCAAGCAAAAGAGCAGCCAAGTCCAGGTCTGCTGCTGGAGCTCATTCAGCTACTTTGCCCTGAGACTAAATCCCATTGTTCCAGTCCTGTGTCCCTTCTCACACTCACGGATACACACATACTCCAGCCATCATTCTACTACTTTCTCAAAAGTCCTTACTTTTTGTCCTTGCACTGACAAGCTGCAAAGGACTGGGAAGAAAGTGGGATACTGAGATAAGGAAGCAAACACAGGGAAGGCATCAGCATCTCCAAAAATATACTACCAAAAAAACTTACTCCAAAGTCATCCCTTCACACAAGGTAGCTAATGACCTGGAAGAGAGAACTTTAGGGTACATTTTTCATTGTATTGCTCATACATGGGTGCTCAGTAAAGGTTATGTGCGGTTAAATACAGTTCTGGAATTTGTGTGGGGGAGGGTTTCTTGCACAACAACAGAAAGACATTTTTGCAGTGATTTACTAGAAGGAAGAGTAACCAAGATCAAACTGTAACTGCTGCCAACAACTATGGCAGCAAGTATTAAGAGAATCAATCATATTAACCTATTTTTTTTGGTAATAAATCATAATTTTCCAATGATTCCCAGAGTTAAAACAGATACCCATAAAGAAGACATCTTTGTGTGAATACTTAGAATAAAACAACAAGTTATGGAAAATGTAGGTGTTAGCATTCTGACTCAAGAATAAGCTTATGACCAGCATTTTTTTTTTTTTTTTTTTTTAGTTTCTGTTGGAAGTTGCTTTATACTGTGTTAACTGCAATAGCTTTATGTCACCGATTAAAGGAGTAGGGGTCAGGTGAGAGAGCTGACTAAAGCACAAAACCCACAGTTACTTCATTCTAAAATCTAAGCGCTGAATGACCAGCTGTCATTCTTCACTGTGTAGCTACCACAACACTTTTTTACTGAAAGCTCACCATAACTACTGAGAAAGGCAAGGAGAAAACTACAGGGGAAAAATATAATACATCTTATAAGTGAAATATTAGCTCTTAAATTCATTCACGAACTACATTAGTTTTCAGCTACTCTATTTGCCCACCAAAGCCACTGATGCAGTGTTAGTGAACTGCAGTTATGATTAATGCAGACTCATTACTGCTGAAAAAGCAACGAGATGCTAAAGTTTCCACACCACATGACTACTCATTTACCATTGAGGGGTCTGTGGGTGAAGGAAGCCCCTCATCAGCATCCTCCTTGATAACATCCTAACAACAACAAAATATTATGGTTTGGGTAAAATGATCAAGGGCTCAACAAAAAAATATGAAGTAAACAGTGAATGAGAATGATCTCTTAGCAATATATAATTCAACAGAAACACATTTGTCTTCTTTAAGTCATTAAAGATTTCACCACCTTTTAATAGCTTTGGTCGTTGTATCAATATCCTAGAAATAAACTGATTGACAAGTGAAGCTTTTACTTTTTTAGCATTCATTCCTTAGTTATTAATTCCGTTTGAACAGCCACCTGTCAGTAAAATAAACACTGTTAAATAGGAATTTATTATTCTATAGAAAACTAGAAAAGTCTGCTCGTTTTTCCTTTTCAATAAGTGAATAAAAGTTGAATTAAATGCACTTACAAAAACAAGCTACAACTAATGCATATTTAAGATAAAACGTATTTTGTTTTACTTAAATATTTAAAATATTTCTTTTAAATTTTTACTTTGACCTTCCAATTTCCAGTATTCTCTACAACATTAAAGGATGTAATTTCATCTTATAAAATGTGAATATAAATTTACAAGTAGCACTCTTTTCTTATGATATTACACTATATCAATTTCTTTACTGTAGTACAGCTAGCATTTTCATTAATACATTTTCCTGCCAATATTACAGGTCATACTCCTCTAATCTTGATACCTGGATGTTAGAATTGGTTTTCCTCTCTAAGTAATTTCTAAAGGTAAAACAAAATACATTTTACATTACATGTCAATAACACCTTTGCTTAAACTATTTGTAATACAGAGCTTTTACTTGTCTAATAGTGAATCACCATTAATAACCTTCATTTTCATTATTCACTATATTTATTGTCTAGGTTAGTATTTGAATTATCCTTCAAAATACTTACTAGGCCATTGTTCTGATCTCTGGACAAACTCGTTTTTAGTGGTGGACGTGAGATGAGATGAGAACTGCCAGGGTAATACCTTGGCATGTAAAGATATGGGGCAAAGAATGGCTATGGGAAAAAAAAAATGTAACAAAAAAAGGGACAAACAATTACACAAATCAAAATGTAATAATAAAATAAAACTTATTTCAACAAAACACATCCTCTGAGTTTAATAAAGTGAAAAACAGCAATAACTAAGAAGTTTCTTTACTTTTTGCATTGAACAGAATTCATTAAAAGCTCTGAAGTGAGTTCTTCAAAATCCTTCAGTGCCAATGGGTGCTCTGGCATGGTATTCTGCGGGAACAGAGTTGGAGTGGGTTTGGTAGCTACACTCTAACATCTGTTTTGAGTATGGGAAAAGGATCATTTAAGGATAATTCAGATAATTTCACTCTCTCAGACCTGCTAAACCCAAAATCAGATGCTCAGTAAACTTACAATGTTTCATAATACTGAAGACAACTGTACCAAAAGAAAAGGAGCGACGCATAATAGCATCACTACAACTTTGCATATTTGTGATAACCAATCTGAAGGCTTCCACAGATTTTATAGATTTTATAAATCTATAGATAATTTTTATAGCAGACAATATTTGAGCTTTGTTTTGTTGGAAATATGTCAATGCATGTTGTTCAATACAAATATAATTTTAAAGGACAATGTCAATTATCATAAAACAGATATCAGAAACATTTTTTAAAAACAGAAATACTTTTTTTTCCTCTCCACAAATATCAGTTAACTCTAACCACAATTTTTATAACCAGGTTCCTTTTTATCCCTTTTAACTAACAAATTTCAAGAACGTAAACACTATCCAAGTTTCCAAAAGTCTTATCAGCACATCAGTACAGAGGGTCCAAATGAGAACTCAGACTTTTAACAACATCACTTCTAGAAGATATAGAGATCTCAAAATTACAAATAATATACTTCCAACAGAGGACTCCATATGCTCCAATCTTTCAAGTTTTAAAATCAACTGTAAAAACATGTTCCCTGAAATTCACATGCTACCCACTGGCATGCAACAAAACCTCTATGTGCGTGTACGCACAAGCATGCATTTAAGAGTTATGAACCTTACAACTGCACAAACTGCTTTTCCAATATCTTAAGGCAATGCAATGGAAAGCAATAGAGCCTTTAGACTTCAGGAAAGGAGAATTACAGTGCTCATTGCTTTCAATCCATTACCCAGTTCTCAAAAAAAAAAAACAAAACAAAAAAAACCCACAGAAAACTCAAAATAATGTCTGTATTACAGATTTCTGATGTTTCTATACATAGCATTTAAAAAATTGTATTACTCAGCCATTTAACAAAACAGAATATACTACTTGGTTTGTGTTTCTGCACATGACAAGATTCTAAGTAGTCTACTGCACCAAATTCAGCATGACTTGATGGCCAATATAGGAGGGAGGAGTAAAATTTGTTGAAGCGTTCCACTTTGGATTTGTCTATAAGGACTAAAAAAAAAAAAACTGTGTTCAGAAGCAGCTGTAAACAAACTGAGAAATTAAAGTTTCATTCCTGCAAACATCAACTACTTAGATGGCATATGCTACAACTTTGAGTAATTTCTGGAAAATACAAATGGTTCCATATTCTTAGCTGCTAGAGGTAGCCTTTACACACACTTTCACACAGTTACCACAAAAAGTTCATATGCTCTTCCAACATATGACATGACACGATATGCATTGTAACCATTCATCTAAATGTGGAAGTTTGTTTTGTTTTAAATAGGTAAGAGAACCAATACCTAGCTTTTGCCTTACATTTATTAGTTAGTATAGGACGACTCAGAAAATTCATTGATTTGTAACTATTTCACTGTCATAAGGCACAGATTCTATGGTATTTTCTGGAAATGAAACTCTCTTCAAAAAAGTTCATGTTATTTCTAGAATAATTAAGTGCCTCAGTTTTCCACTAACAGCTTAAACCACGTAGAAAACCCCCAAGCATGAAATGCTTAATGATCATACCGCATTCAAGTGCCTAGCTCTCTCTGCAAAGACTATCCTCTGAAACAGAGAGCGAGCACCTGTTTGTTGGTTGCGAGTCATCAAACTACAAGGCAATGAAAAAGATTTGTCCAATAAGGCAATTATCCCACAATTCTTTCATAATTTCTAATTATGCCTTGAGCCCACTTCAGCTACTCCACTGCTTCCCAACGATGGGATTAATTCTCCATTATAGGCTTGAACTCTACAGCCTCGATCTTCATTTGAAGTACGGTAATACAGATATTGTGAAAAGAAGAGATCAATATAAATACATGTTGGTCATAAACCAATGTAGAGCTATTTGCAGATTGCCTATAAAGCATAAGTATGGTGTTTATTCTTTTTCCAAGATATCAAAGAATTTGCTTCTCTTTTACAAAAAAAGTCTTCACATACGGTAATTCTAGTTCCCACTCAGGAAATTAGACTTCCCTACTACTCTGACCTTCCCAATAAGAAACATGATCACCACAATGATCCATGATAGAAGCAATTTTGAGAATCTGAACTTGAATTCAACTTGTAGCCAGGCCATTAGACAGTGATAAAATGTACACATCCAGCACAGTCCTATACTGAGCGCCAAGTTCAAGACCTGCTAAATGGGACTATAATCTTTCTTTTACAGCTATACAGAGGGAGAATGGGGTTTTAAACCAAAAATTAATAGATTACATCACTGGAAGTTCAAGGTCCATGACAATAGGAACATCTAAAGAACAAAGCAGAAACATACATAATAAAAAAACCTGTATTTCCTAAAAATAAACAGAGTTTTTTCCCCAGCAGCTGAAAGGCTTTTTTCTTAAAAACAAATGAATGCTTAAAGAGAACAGGACAGGAACCATTTACTGGTCAGAATAAGGCATCTATCCCCAGAACGCAGGGCATTTTTGCATACAATTCAAGCATTTCCACAGAAGCATTTGAACCCACTGTGTTATGTCATACGGGTAGCCAAGACCCCTCTCAGAAACTTCTACTGGGGAGAGCCTATTTTTCAGTTGCTGTTCTTTTTTTAAACACCATTCTTACACAAACTTGAGGAAGTGAAATATGATTGAAAATGCCGAAGGAAACAACCTTTCAGTCTAAATTTTCTACTATTATAAGGTTCTCATCACTTATCTCAGTATGTGGTGTCAATGACAGTACCTTTATGACTCTGAAGTAATGAATATAGCTCTGTCAGTATTTGAAAGTGTGAAACGCTAGAAGCAATTATACCTTAGAAGGGCACTATAAAATTCCAGAGAGAAAGGCCAAACCAGAAGTATTTCAGTCTTTGGCAGGCAAAAAAGTAAGCAGGCCTGTAAGCCTGTGTATGCACTTAGTAGAAATGAACAAATAAACTGATTGTAAGAACAGCTTATGACTCACCAATATTTGCTTTTGTAATGCTTATTAGAGCCAAAAAACCATAATACAAGTTTCAACTGTGTATCACCCCATATTTTAAACCTTGTCATGTACAGCAACACAGACACAAAAACAGGGCTTCCAATTAAACACCTACTTTAACAAAGCTGAGCCAGTATCAGCATGAAGATTCATGCGGCAAGCATTTATCAGTGTTGGACTATTTCAAAGTATATGTCATTTTAAGTTATTTTCAACAAAAGAGTGTATTGTCACTGTATGGAGGGTATATAAGAATAACTTTAGAACAGGTAGCAAACAGTTCTGTGCTACATATACTCTTTTCTGCCTTGGTTAACAACACCGATTTAGGAATAACTCAAATTTCTTTCCAGTTTATTAGCTTAAGCATTTACCTACAGTCAAAGCTACTTGAAGTTGAGGCCATTTCCTGTATATAGAAGTAAGCCATGACTTATATCAGCTTTCTACTTTTTTTTTTCCTGATAGTACTGCAGAAGTAAAAAATAAAGTTTAAAAATAATTAATACATCCCACAGAAATAGGAAGTTTAGACTCAATCTAACTATACAGTAGAGTACTTCATTCAATTTTCAAGTGAGCCACGCCCAGGACTATGTTTTCTGAGGCCCACAGATAGCCCAAAGATGTATGTTTTATGCAACTTATGTTAATTCCTTTAAACTAGCACAACACTGGTTTAGGGAAAAGATCCCAGAATAACTTTAAAAAGAGACAAAAGGGAAGACAGACATACATTCTTGTGATGCAGCTCCCCACTTGAGCCTCTGTATTTTAACCAAAGTCACCAAGAAAAAGCTGGGATCCCTTCCAACATCTCTGAGCAAGTATGTGAACGATTGAGCACAGTTTACCCCACAAAAATAAAAAAAATCCAGCAGTATCCTACAATTGAGCAGTGTCTCTAAAGGATTTGAGCTTTCTTCCCCTTGTGTAATTTGTTTTTCTGATGCAATTTACCACATTTCTCCCTCAAACTACAGTGACTGAACACTACTGTGAAATTTACCAACTTTTGGACTTTTCACCATTCTTAAATAAAACTCACATGGGTCGTTTAACATTTTATAGATGGCATCTGCAATATTACGACATTAAATCAGAAGAATGTTAATTGGTTCTCGATTATTTACCCGATTGTAGAATGGATGCTGAGGTCCTGTCATACCACTATAGTAACTGCTATGAGGTTGCGGTGATAAAACTCCACTATTGAAAGGTCCATTGAAAGAGGTTGTAGAAGAGCAAGCTGATGAAGGCTGACTGAACAGAGATGTTGCTCTAGCAGGTGCCTCATGTAAAGGCAATGTGGGATAAGGAAGTCCTCCAATATTCATTTGATCTCTTGCAGCACGAACATCTAAAAAATAAAAAGGTAAAAAAGAATGAGATTTTGTTTGAAATATTTGAAAAAGTTTTGATTTGCCAACTCATTACAGTATGTTTTTGTGTATTTAACTCCAATCAGAACTCATCAAGTAGAATATCAAATGTCACTTTCGGCAGCATTTGGTTGATTCCTCTTGAGGATCACACATACACAGGAGTCTTCCGGAGAGTTAGGACAATTTATTGCATAAATCTGCGTAGCATATCAAATGGCTGTCAACATTCTTTCTCAGAGAGAACAAGTTGCAGCTCCCAACCCAAATGGGAAGAAATGCAGGAATACATCATGCCAGGTATGTCTCTTATGGTAAGTACGTCTGAGGTGATAGACCTGTACTGTTTCTGAAGAGATTAATGAGACAGAGCTTGTGAACAAAAGTTACGCCATCCCACTGCAGCTATCAAGTGCAGAGAAGGAAGTTGGAAAAAAGTAAGAACAAAAAGGATTCCAGGTGAGGACTGAAGACAAGTGTCATGACAGAAAAGACAGGCAAAGAGAACTACTAATACCTGAAATCAGTTCCCATCTAGAATACTGACTGTCATACCAAAGACCCACAACAATTCTATTTTAAATTTAAAGTTCTGGTTTTCTTCACAGCTTTACCAACTTTTAACAGGTCGAAATGTTAAGATGCCTTAGCCTTACTCCAGAGCCAACAGTAATCCCTAAGACTGGGCAAGAAGTACTGTACCATGCATCCCATCAATCCACAGCAGCAGTGAGCAGTAAGAACACTTAATGCCAAGTGGAGTGTTTTTGCAGATCAGAACATACCTGAACCTGACTGCATTTTTTACAACTACAAGCTAGTAAAGATACCTGCTTAACAACCACTGCACAATAAATAACACTTGCCCTAGGATGAATTTAAACATCATACTATAGCAGACTAAAAAATAACTCACGGGTACCAACTGTACAGGAATCTAGCGGGGTATACATCAAATGGAGATGTTCTACTTTGGTTCACTGGCTTCGGTTCTACAGGATATTACTAATGCTATTCAAAATTGTTAACAAAGATCAAGAAGTCAACTCGCATCTCTATTACTAAAACATCATTGTGTGTATTGCTTTCCTCCATCTGCTAAAGCAGTCTTCAAATCAAGAACAGGGGATTCCTCCCTCCAAGAGAGATACTTTAGTCCAGTATGATCTGTCCTTTAGAGCAAAGCTATTAAGTGAAGCTGAATGGCCTGTTACCGAAGTCAACTCGGACAATCTGAACGTCTGCTTTGACGAACAAATCAGGATTCTGCGTAACATGCAAAGCAGCTCTACCTAAAATGATAAGAAATAATACAATTGTCATTTTCCATTTATTTGAAAGCATACTCACCTGCAATGATTTCTCGTAGCTTGGGATCTAAGTTTACAGTACATGGCAAAAAGGTTCTTACATCACGTGCAACAAGAACAGGTGTTCGAGAAGATAAAAATACTTCAAAGTTCCGTATATCTCCATCAATTTCAAGTAGAGGTTCAACATCTTTAGTTGTAGGAATATTCTTTGAAATTCTGGGGGGGAAAATTAGATAAATCGTAAATGGTGTTTATTACAGTATGACTTCCATTTGCATAGTGATATTCTAGGGTGAAATACTAGTACATTTGCATCCATCCTCCTTGTTCTTTGGAAAACATATAGAACCCATGAAGAGCTGCACTGTCTATGGAAAGAACAATTTAACATTTTCTAATACGCAAAAAATCTCAAACTGCTAAGTAATCCGATCTAATTGTACCTTCAGAGAAGTCTCAAAGAAGCCATACAGAAGACTAAAATCAGATCAGGAATTTAAAGATCAGTAACATCAAATCCAAGGTAAGGGGAAGTTAACATTTGTCAACATTAACCCCAAACATCCATTCAAATTCTGGTAACTCGATCAGAAATTCTATAGCTAAATCTCATTTTTGAACTAATGTTTCTTGTAACAGGAACACTCAGACATCTTAGGCATTGATCAAAACCCAACTGTGCAAGATTTCATGGTAAAAAGTGGAAAAACAAACCACCTGCTTTCAAGTAATTCACCTTCTAAGACAAGAAGCCACAAACAGAAGAGAACAACGAAGCAATGAGGCATGATCGATATAAGGGACTGCTGATACATTATGACTATTGTCAAGCAATGGTGGGGTTCTTTTGTAAGCACTAGAATAAAGGACAGTCTTTGGAAGGAACAAGGAGAAGGAAACATCAGAAATGTAAAAAAACCCAAAACCACTATTGCACACTTTAGTTATATATATTTACTGTGAGTATTCTACAACACTGGCAAAATGAAAATTAAGTCACTCTTTAAGTCAGGGACTGAAGAGTTAAAGAGTGGCCTACTTCAACACTTAAATCTACAAAATAAAAAGCCAAAAGAGAATGTGACATAGATTTAAATAAAACACACAGCTGATGAATCACATGAAACAAATTAGCTGAATTTTAATGCCAACTCTACTTAAGTCTGAATGCGAATAGTGTTCTGAATATGATGAACAAAGCTACTGTTCAGAAGCCAATAGCCCACTGCTGGTGTGCAGATTGAAGTCTCTATTCTAACCTCCTGAGCTCAATGTCTTAAACTACGCCTTTGAAAGAAATATTTATGTAAATGATAATCTTTTGGCAAAGAGCCACAAAAATCGCATGTGCCTGTACTTCTCAGATAAAAAATAAAAGGTTAGCATGTAAAGCACTTTAGGAGTTACTTTTTCTAAAATATAAGCACACAGATCTAAAAATAAAGCACTGTGAACACCCTATTCTCATTTTGGGGCTAGATTTTCCTGAGGCAGAAGAATTATTCTTTAAATCAGAAACATCAAAAACTGTCAGTGTTACAGAGTGTCTGTTTCCACAAGAAACTACTTGAATTTAAAAGGAACGAGCCCAAAACAGAACATTACAGTGACAGAAGAGAACCTTAAAAATTCATTTCACTATTCTGCACGTGTCCTTTCCATGAACAGCTAAAATTAAAAACTGCTTTCAGTGTGGACTGTTATACTCCAACAATGATGGATTATTTCTGGCTTTTTCCTCAAGTAAAAATAATTTACTACCAGCATATATATGTATGTCATCTTATCTTCCGTTCAAGAGACTGTGAATTTGCTCCCAATTTTTTCTAGTTTATGTTCACCTTGCACTTCCACAACTTGGAAAATAACCACCATGGTCCAACAGTGGGTCCAGCACCAAACGTTGTCAGCATCGCTTAGATGCTAGGCTGTTGGGCTATACATGACACAGCCTACCTAGTCACCACCTACTGCAGGAGATCGTTGCCACTGCAGGATGGTGCTCCTTCACCATCCAACCAGGTGGTGGTAAAATGGCAGCAGCACCAACTACCTTCATCCACACTGAAGGCTGTGCTTTGCCCACATTCCCTGTTCGGTTGGTTATGTCAGGCCCTGGAGTATGCCAATAGGCTCTACCACCTCTTCCCCTCACCCCTGGCCAGGGGTTTCGCTGCCTGTGCTCCAGGCTAGCTCTGATACAGTGCAGGTGAGTAACCTAGGATGGAACTGCTCTGATAAGAGTTGCAAGAAGCTTCGCTGGAGGCCTCTCTTGCATGACTCAAGAACTGCCTTCAAGCTCAGGCCTTTGCCTGAGCTACACCTATATGCACCTCACTGGTCTTGACCTTGACTCACTGACTTGCCTTCCTGGCTTGACCTAAAACATGCCTCGTGGCTACAGACCATGGGGCTGTTTGCTGTCCCTGGTTACTGCCACCTAACCTGCCCTGATCTTCCAGTTTGGTGACTGTGGGACTGCCCCCCCTTGCTCATGAGGACAACGCCCTGCCTGTCCTGCTGTGCTCCTTGGCTCCTAGTTTGCCTTCTCTCATGGAGCAGCTTGACCTGATCCTCCCAGACCTCCCTGCTCTTTGCAAACCTCTCTCCCTGAAGGTGAAAACAAAGAAATTTTACAAATTACTCTTTGCACACCTAATTTTTTTTCAAGTACCTACGTGGACAAGAGTCATTTAATTTTTGCACTCCTTAAAAAGCAACAGACCTAATTAATTGTTATTAAATAATAAATAGAGCAACAGAAGGCATGAGCATGAAGGCATGTCATGTTTTATCTATCACGTGCATTTTAAATGTTTCTCTCAATACAGTTTAAGACAAAAATGTTGCTTAAAATAAAGAAATAACTTCCCGTTAAAAATGACACAAAATATTTCGTCTAAAGGTTTGATATTGAGAAACAGAAAACTAGAAAAACTGGGCCACTCTGGAATGCAATATGAAATTTTGATGCTTAACAGTCTGCTAATTAGACATCTGATTTCTAATACCTAATAATGAGATACTAACAATATTAAGTTATCTATCCTATTCTTCTCACGTCCTGTCATTATAGTGACAGTGTATCTTTATGCCAAAGGGTGCACTTTTTCTGGATTAAAAGTTCCACAGAAAACACTCCAGAAAATTTGCAGTACTATCAACATACCAAGAATCGTGCTGCAAATATTGTTTCAAACTGAAATTTGCAACAGGTTATTTAGACATTGAAAAACAGCATTTGCTCATATACACACTTGTATAAAGGCAGGAATAAAAAGTCATCACATGCCCAATACTAAAATATATGGGAATCAATGTTTTACCTTAATAATGACCAAAAAAAGAAAGCTATAGTTTGATATATCTATCTAGACAAAAATTATAAACCCCTTAGTGCATATTAAGCAGTACAGAGACTTCACTGAACAGATGCAATAGCTATTTAAAAACTCCTGTTACTGTAGGTATTCAGGAAAGCTTGCTTTGCAAAACCAACTAACTATCCAATTCAAGTACCAGTAGCTAAAGCACCTCTTCCGAGTGTTCCTGCTTTTGATCATTTCAGAAAGAAAAACCATTCTGATCCTTAAAAGATTGATATTTATTAAACTAATCTCCCATGTCCGGTATCACGCACTGTCACTGTGCCATATTAAAAAGGTGTATTTTTAATACAACCTTCCAGAATACACCCTACACCAGCATCCTTTATAATTAAAAGAAGTGTTAATACAGTTACAAATGTGTGGATTCATTCACAGCTTTGCAGGGCTATTTGAATTACAGAAGGCAAAAAAAAATTTAAAAAATCAATACATTTATTACACAGATGGAAAAGCAGCAAACCAGAGTAGCACAGAAGAATCAAAGACTGCTCAAAGCTGATCGGTAAACAAAAAAGTAATTATGTCTCACTAACCTGCAAGTCCAACAAGATCACTCATGCAAATGAAATACAAGAATACTAATCTGGTTTTAGTATTTTCATTACTGAACGTCAGTTACAAAGCTACTTTATGGCCTTATGCAGGGATTCTTTTATTCAATGCCTCCACCTGCAGGACTTCAGACATTCAACAGATATTTACAGGTCCTCTAGCATTAGTAATGGCAATGGTTCATCCTAGTGTCCAGCACAAGATTCTTTTCTGGGGCTACGTTATGGCATACAGTTAAATCTGAGGACCAGGCAAAAGGACACTCCTCCTCCAAAAGTCCATGGCAAACACTTCACTCACAGAAGCACGAGTTACACTTCTCAGAGTAAGTCAAAGACTAATCCGTCAATCTATTGCAAATGCTACCCAGAATTAGACGGCAAAAAGGCACAACCTACAGTAATAGGTTAATAACCAAAATTCAAGTCAACCAGAACCACAGACATATTACTTCCTTTACACAGCATTTGGATTACCTGTTCTGTTCCTTATACTGCCCTTCTGAAGCAGCTTCTTACAACAGAGTTGATGTAATAAGGCAAATTTATTGTATATATATGAGCAAGTTGCGGCAAGGAATACTAGAGCATCAGCTTCCAACGAACTTGATATTCTGTGCTACTGCTCAGCGGTAGTCATTTACAGCAATATGAGACACAAGTCCTTTTCGAATATGAAGCAAGTATTTTATCTCCCCTTTTTTTCCTGAGAGACAGATTACATCACATTTATTGTGAGGCAAGAGCCAGGATATGGGCCCCTAGCAGTATGTAGCTAAAAAGATGCATTTCCAGCTTATCATCTTACTTCACAATGTTTTCCCATGTTCTCAGGTTTTGAATAAATATTCTACTTTTGACAAAAATGTTCAGCAGCCACAAAAAGCCATCATCTCCAATTTCACTTCCCAAGTTTATCAATTCCCCAAAAAGTACAGAAGTCTCATGAATTGACTCAGACAGGTTAAATAGAAGTTTTCTTTCCTAAAATTGTTTACAGTGTTGCTAAAACTAAGGCCTCCGTGTTCCACCCTGAACTAGTATCAGGCAGTGGTGCTTGGAGGGATTTGAAATACACACAGGAGCATTTTTGAGAGATGTCATTAATGCACATTAACTACACCATACGTATTTAAAATTATCTGGAAAGTGTTTTAGAAATACGACTTATTATTCTTTATTACAAAGGTAACTAAAAAAAGCTAAAAATACTCTTCTGTCTTGTTCCGATTAGCTTTTGCTCCAATCCTTTTTATCTGAACTTCTTTCTTACTTGTCATATCCTCTGGTACTCTCTTTATTTCTCTTTTGTACCTTGCCTCGTGTAGGTCTATTTAGGTGACAGCTTGGGCAACAACCACCTACTACTCAACTGGTATGTTGCCTTTTAACATTGAGACCACATTATTAGCACAGTAAGAAGCATAAATAACTTTATGTGCCCTGCGTTTTAAGAAGGAAGCAATAAAAGGAAACTGAAAAACAAAAAGCAGGTTAAATATTTAGAAGTAATGCCTCACTGTGACGTCCGCAAGAATATTAAACTGTCTACTTAAAGGAAGTGATTTATTTAAACCTGGCCTGGGCAAAAGATGATTGCAGAGAACATTATAACCAAAGTGATGACTGTGGCACCTTCCATAGCTTTTTCATTTTTAATTTCTATAATCACTAAAAAGCTACACTTCTTAAATTAATACATCAATAGATTTTATACAACTCGCAAATCCCTCAAAAGTTAATTTCACCCTTTTTATTAAAAAGCATTTAAACAGTGTCAAAACTGGAATTAACATAATAACCTTCCAGAAAAGTTACATTTCAAATGATCTTGCTCAATTTTAACATTGCTAGAGATTTGCTGAAAACATGTAACATACTTTTTTAAAAGAATAATTTAATAGATACTTGTCTAAAGCACTGTAATGAAAAAGTAGACAGATAATGCTTATCTTCAGTTTTTATTTTACTTCTTTTCTTCTTACTTATGTATATTAACAAAAAACCCTCAAATGATTTAGACAAAAGCTTTTAGCTCAACACATAATTGCAACAAAATTACAATAATTGTACCAATTAAAATAATCCTGAATGAACAGTTTGTCATCTTAATGTTCCAATGGTTTATAGAAGGATCTACTTAATTAGCTGAAATTGCTTTCCAATGTTAGTATCAAATGTCATTTGTTAAAAGTTGAACGATTTCGAAAATAATTTAACAAAGCAATTTTACAAAACACCAAGAACCAACATTTTCTTTTCAGCTGAATAAAGCAAGCAGATGTGTCATCAAATTGCTATAAAAATAAATGAGCCTTTATATGGAGAAAAATAAATTTTACTACTCCTGCTACAGAATACTATTCTCTGATTTTTTCATGAAATCAATTTCTTTAATAAAATAATTTCATATCATTTATATCTTGGTGGTATTTTTAGTATGCTGTAAATACACTTTCTTAAATTGAAGTAGTAAACAATGAAGTAGAAATATTCAACTGTATGTGAAACAAAAAAATGTTTTAACCTGCCTAAGTGATTTCCTAATTTGATTCACATGGACATATCACACAAAAGATGTGAACTTATCAGTAAAACATAGCACCCATGAAGCCACGCTATAGAACTTGAAACCTACAGTAATCAACTGCTGCTCCACTTATAACTAAATTAGTTTTTACCAGTTTAATCTAAAGAAAAAAGGAAAAAAAAGAGAAACAGATGAGTTACCTAGTAACCTGAAATTAAGTATTCCTCTGGTTACCCTTACCAGAGATAATGATTTCTGTGGTTACTTCCAAAATGGGGTAACATCAGTAAAAAGACTGGGAAAAAAGCAAGCAAAATCATATACCAGTGCTGAAACTGGAAACACAACATCTAGAACTGAAGAAATGAAGAAACACTGACGCTTTCCATTATTGATAAATCAGACAGAGCAGATGTCTTCCACAAATTATACCTTAGAATGGTGCAAGAGTTGCAAAAGCATTAAAAAAGTAAAAAAACCCAACTATGGCTGGCTTAGACCCTTTAGTGTCACCCCCCGCCCCACCCAAGAGAATCCTGAATAAAAAAGTTATTATGTTATTCTTCTAAATTCGGTGTGTTCTGCTTTGGCACATCGTTTTGCCATTCAATTTGACGTCCATCATAGGTAGGCATGCATACATATGTGCATGAATACTTTATTGCAGAGGTTAAATTAAGCCCAAGTGATGGATGAATTATATGTTGCTAAGTTTTAATTAATGTTTACTTACAACTCTGAGGAAAGCACAACCATTTTCTCATCCTGGAAGATATATATCTTTTTTCAAAAGCAAAGATTTAAGATTCTTGATTTCCATAGTTTCCTTCAGCTTCCCAAAAAGCATGTTTTCAAGGAGATTAAGTAAGGGTGCAGATCCTAATCTGAACAGATGGCTCAAGATAGCTTCTTCTATCCTGAGCCAAGCTCTCATGTTCTACTATTTTGAATGAATATATAAGAATAGCCATATCACAAAAATTCAGGGACCATCAACTATTTGGTGATATCCTCACAAAGAACGGATAAGCCCTGTCTTAATACCCCAGTTTGAACAAAGCCTGGGCAAAGAATGACAGGTAGGACTGCCCCTCATGACATCAAGCATGACAAGCAGAGTAACATCAAAACCAGCCAGTAAGAAGCTGGTGGTTGTGTGAATACCTGAATTCTGGATCATTAAACAAATTGTAAATTCAGTTCTGGGGACAAGCACTTGCTCTCCTCTCCCCAGTGAGTATCTGAGCACTGAGACAGCGAGTCATGGTCTGGTTTAGGACTATGTCCCTACATAAACCAGCCTGACGCTTCTCACAGCTCCACCAGGTAATGGCTAGAATTATATTCAGAAAGATATGGAATCTAGAGCCTAACCCCATGAGAGAGAGGACAATACTTACCATGGGTCTACCAAATCCCTGGGTGAATGTTCTACCTCAATGGTATCCAGACATGACCATGAGGAAATTCTCATAATTTTACACTGACCTTTTTTTTTTTTCCTCCAGGGGGCCTTCCATAACAGGTAGGTCATTAAATGGTTCTGGTAGCCTGCAGTGTGTTCCCTGCATTTTCATTTCACAGGCCAAATGGAAGTTTACTACAGGGCCCACACCTGCCTGGACAATTCACCATGCTCACCAGGACCAGAAGGTTCCAGCAACTTATCATACAGCCCACCCTAGCACTTGGTATAACTAATTATAACACATCTATCTTCAGATTAAAGTAGCCTTTGCTGCTGTGTTTTGTGCCAAAACGAATCTTTTCCTCCTGCTGCAAACATGCTCAAACCATATTTATTTGTCCAGGCTTTTTATGGACTTCAGCTACTGACTCTCAAGGATCCTGAACAGGCTCTAAATGCAAGGTAAGCACCATGAGACTCAACTTAGCCCTTGTATTAGCAGTTCTGGGCATTCACACTAGCAGAACTGTAGACGTTGCAGGAGCTTTGGGGGTAAAAATTCATAGTCTTTCAAGTGTTTACAAGTTTAGTCAGTCATCTTCTGAATTGTATTCTTGAACTTAAGGGGCATACACATGCCATATACATCATATATACACACTTTCAACTGTATAAACCTTAAAACATGGAACAGATCATCAGCAAAGACAGTCCAGCTACTAACAGCTTCAAGACGTGACAGACTGGTAAATCTGCCACATCTACAAGAGAGCTGGTTAGCTCAGAGATGCAGAGACTCTCCTTCTAACACCTTCAGTCTTCAGAAGGACAAAAGCCTACAGGCAAGAAGGTTACAAAATTACTTTAGTGAATTCTAGGAACACCTTCCAATAGACAAAGTACTGGAGACTTTGGTTTCTGTCATGATACGAAGGTTATAAACACATAAAATATGTTCAGCAGATTATCTCATTTAGTGAGTAAACTTAATGAGGAAAGGGACTGAGAAGACATTCCCTCTCATACAATCAGCTTTAATAGCATGATTTTTAATCAACAAGGTAGCAATATCAAATCACTGCCATCTACAGCCTGAAGCAGTAGAAAATATCAAGAAACTAAGATGACTAAAACTCAGAGCCTCAAACTGAAATGAAAAACTACGGCCTTGGGGGAAAAGAAATAAATGACTCAAGTGTCTTAGACTGAGGAAGACTTGAGAATCAAAAAAGAGAGGAGAAAGTATTCAAGCAAAAGTGGGGCTCCCCACTGCATGGGAAATAGGATAGTAATGATATTCACAGCAAAATTTGAAGTGAGAATAGGGGTCTCCTCATCCTCTTTAATACCTTTTCTACTTTGGTACGACCTTCTTTGAAATGTAATGACTAGAATCTCATAGTGTTTAGAATTTAAGATACGTCACAGATTTGTATAATACAAGAGCTTCCTTCTTTCCATTGCTTTGCTAATAACTCTTAAATACAGTTTCATTTTCTGACTGTCGCTGAGCACTGAACATTCTTCTTTCAGAGAAATCAGCTATGATTTGTGAGTGAGTTTCCTCAATGCAGATTTACAGCCCATTACTACATTAGCAGGATTATAAAATGACATTTTTTTTCCAGTGTGTTATGATACCTATATCCACAATGATTTTGATCTGCAATTTACTCATAGGTACTTCTACAACCCTCTGTGAAACAGCTGTCCTGGTTGTACCCCCACATTGCATCTTCTCCCTCAAAGAGTGCAAGTACTACCTTTGGAAACTTTACCTGCAAATTTCTCACGAGACTTATTCCTATCTTTCACTTCCTTCTTCTGTTTTCCTGAGGCAATCTTGCCTGTTATTACCTTAAATTTTAATACATTTAAATGTTCTTAGATCAAGATCTTGCTTAAAAATTCTTAAATTTCAAAATATTACATTGTCTTCTTCACATGTTCATTGACTGTTGAGAATTCAGATTCTTGAAACACATCATCTCTCTACAAAAGCCACAGTGACTTTTCCCAGTATATCATTGATTTAGATCTGGCACTGACATTCATTCTGGTGTCACGGACATTTCCTTTAGTCTTCACAAGAGAGCACATTCCCATAGCTGGCTAATTTACAAGTCTGAGAAGTATCTGTTGCAAACATGCAACAGAAACTTGCTTTAATCTGACAACTTAATTCTCTTACAACTTCATTTACAGAAAGCCCACGTATTTTATTCCACTTCAGGGCTTTAAAAATTTGCTTTTTGCAACTTCTGCAAACCATTTTGGCATTACACAAAACTGACATTAGGAAGACTCTTTACAGCAACACAGAGGAGAATGCAGCACAACATAAATGTAGAGGAATATTAACTGTATGTCACAATTATAAACAAGACGGTAAAAATAATTAAAGTAGACCAGGATGGAGAAGCAGGTAATGACAATAATGGGTTTGACCGCAGAACAACCTAAAAATGCAAGGGGAAGGAGAACAGAATAGACAAGAAATCAGAATTAGGAGATTTACCTGGCAAGGAGAGAGACTACATGAAAATCCTGATGACGCGAGATGACTTGAAAAGGCAACACATAAACTAAAGGAGTAAATACCGATACTAATAAGTATACCAACTGGAAAGCTAAACCAAGCAGAGATCCAGACCAGCAAAGAGAGAGGCTGGAAGTGAGAGGATAGAAGTGAGATGATACAGCAAGTCAGTTTAAGGAAACAAAAAGAGTAAAAACATTTTTCTCCAAAATCTGGACTGAATGCCAACAATGCAGACTAAGCATTTTTTATTTTCAGAATTTGTCACAATTACAAAGCATAGGCTTGTTCCCCTCTATGGCAGAATTACAACATAGTGTTTCTACCTGTTACTAAGAGAAAAGTCTAAGTGATTCCAATCCATAAAGAGGTGTGTCTGTGCCACAAACTGAAGTCTAATTTTGGTTTTTTGGGGTTTTGGTTGGTTTTTTGGGGATTTTTTTGTTTGCTTGTTTGTTTTTTAAAGACCCTGGAAAATGTTGCCATTCAATAGGTTTTCCCATCTCTGCATAGTACAATACAGTAAGGATACACTGCTCCTGACAGAACTGATTTCATACTCATCAATATAGTCTTTTATATTCATCAGAGTATCTATGGAAAAGCACTCGCAAATTTACTTTCCCCAACAATCCTTCACAGTAAGAATATGTTAGTTAGCTTTTTCTGTTTTTAATAACAAATTGAAGCAGAGATATAGGTATATTTATTTAGTAACCTGATAGAGATATCCAGTTTCTTTCAGAGTACTCCACCTACTGAAAGCAGAGCTCCCACTAGCTTCAGATATAGCTGTGAACACCGAGCACTTACTAACATCAGCCTACAGAACCATAAGCTATATATACCACCCCCCAACAGAGGCACCAATACTGTCCAGGTGAAAGGTTTGCTAGAGGTGACTAGTCCAGCATCATGCAAACTTTGATGAATAGTTCTACAGCAGCTTTCAGTTTTCTTAGTTTAGTTTTCCTATGGCATTCTTTTCAACTACAACAGGTAGCACGGAGATGTGACAGAAAGCAGCCCTCCCCTTTACTACATAGCCTGTGTATACAGTTTGCAAAATTAAATTCTGGACATAACAAGACAGGATTCTTATGGGGGGAAAATAGCATATGAACATATAAACCATATATCATAATACATACACAGAGGGGAATTAATTGCAGACTATTTTTATTCTTTAATTTCTTAATGCTTGACTACTTGATTACTTTCATTTTACTACACTTTTGTCTATGCTGTGAAAGTACTGCTTATTCTTTGAAATAACTGAAACACAAAACATCTAGTGAAAAAGATCACTAACAGTAAATATGAATGCAGAATATGCTAAGACAAACAAGTGAACAGAAGCTGTCAGAGCTACGCCAGACAGTCAGCCATTCTGCTAGTGCCACCTGCCGGCACAGCACCTCGAAACACCCAGGTACCGCATTCGACCTGCACCAAATCACGCTTCCTGCAGCAGCTGTACGGATAGTAAAGAGCTGGTTATCATCTGCCTCGAAAGATACAGCAGTAAAACAACATAGTTGTTACTACCACTTGTCACACCCTCAGTGCACACACAAATTCTCATCTATAACTCTTCAGCTGACAATACGTGTAACAGATCAATCTGTTGTGCGAACCCTCTGCCCTGCGGAGTCAGCAGCTGAGAGGAAGGCAATGGAGAGTTCTCACTGCAGTGGAATCCTGGTGATTCACAAGCTTTTTGACACATGGTATTTTAAAAGTTGGGAAAGTAACTGTAATATCAAAGCATTCTTCTTATACGGAGAATGTGACTGAGTGTGGAACTCCTACAATTAACAGAACCTGCAAGATTCCTTTCACCCAAGGGAGATGTCCAAGCAGACCCATCTCCCCAGACATTTAAGAATTCAGAAATGCAGCGAAACCAAAGAAGAATTTGCACTGTCACAATAAAAAGTAGTTTGTGACAAACTATTCAATACTAGGGAAATTATATTCTTGCTAAAGTACCAAAATATTTTTTAAAAAATCCTTGCAGAATAAAAGGCAAGGAAGAAGTAACACAGACTCAGTACAGGAACAGAAGCTATAAAAGTAGTAAAATCTGGTATCTATTCGTGAGACTCCAAATGGGAAAGCTGCTTTATAAACTAGAAAACCTTAGAAAACAGAAACTGAAGTTTTAAAAGAAGAACTAAAGTAAATATCCTGAACCGATACAGAAACAAATATTCAAACCAAGTGATTTCCAACAGTTGTAAATAAAAACAGTAACAATGACACAGAAAGGATTATTCTGGATAAAACAGAATTTTTAGAGCATTAGATAATCCCAGAGAAGAGTTCACTGACCTTCTCATATTCAGCATACAGTAAAGATGATCACCCAATTCACCACACAGACGAAATCTCACCTTTGTCACTACATCAGTAGAGTTACACATTTAGTTCCTTACAGAAGTGGCTGAGAGAGACATTGACTCTCTTCCTGAGCATGCAGCAATGTTGTTATTACGAACCCTCTTTTTTTATGGTTAAGTAATGAAAGAAACTCAGGCTTATAGCTTTATCATTTTCATATGAAATAATCCTGTTGGTATTTTTTGCTAAAGAGACAATCCTGAATGTTGGTCCTCTTTTCCTTTTCCTCGTTTTCCTGGTGTTGCAGGTAGAATACAAACAGCTTTACTTAAGATCATCACCTTCCCTTTTCCAATATATGGTACAGGGTTCTTCACCGTTTTTTCACATTACGGATCCTAGATTTATACACTATAAATTTATTTATACATTTATAACTGTCAATTATGAATTGGCACTTTCCTCAAGTGGCTATGTTACCTCCAAACACAACATGCATAGCAAGAAGCAAAACAGCATAGCAGGAGTCATGAATCTCTTCCACACATGAACTAATAAACCCTGACACACTCCAGTTGGCACTGTATATCAACAGTTCAAGTGTTTGTACTAACAACAAATAATCCAGAACCCAAATAAGTCATTCACATTCAATTGTGACTGTCCTTTCTTTCTCCTCACACTGGTTTACTACAGATTTAACGTTACTTTATCCCAGAACTAGTACCCATTTATGAGAACAATTCAGGTCTCTAATACCTCCTTTGATTTCTCAGAAAACAAACACTGTTATGTCTTGAAGATAGCTTTGGACTTTGATCACTCCAAAGTGATTTATTACTGTCGATGCTAATAACCAAAAGACTGTAATGAGTTTGTTGGATAAATACTGAAAATACAAAATTATGAAACATGCCATATGGCACATCTAAATTAAGATAAGTTAGAAATATCCACAGCAAGAGTACTGGAAAGCATGACAGGAGAGGGAATCCCTAATGATTCTGAATTACTGTACTTACCTGAACACATAAACATTTGTGACACGAGCCGTGTGAACCCACAATGGAGAGGTGGGTTCCCATTACTTTATCTATGATTTCGCAGGTATCTTACACTCACAGAGGAAATGCAAAACACAGAAACCGGATCCATTCTCTAGAGGAAAGTGTTTTCTAATCATGCACTTATTTACCTCTGAAGTTTGATATTTCAGCAACAAGCCCCTAAGCTGAAGCCACTCCAGTCTACTACTTCCCCTCTTTGCCTATCTTCAATCCTCAGCCTTGTCGTAGAATTGTTTAGGTTGGAAAAGACCTTTAAGATCATGGAGTCCAACCATTAACTTAACACTGCCATAGCCTCAAGCACACTTGCTAAGCACCAAATCTTCAGACATCTTTACCAGTAAAGGCAGCTTTTGCAAAGCTTGGTTCAGGTTTCTAACTAGGGAAAAAAAACAATTAGCTTGGCCAAGGTAGAGATGAAAATTATATCAAGAGACAGAAGCACAGTTTCTGTGAAAGAATTCCAGTATAATTCTCTTTGTTTTAAATACAAAGCACACATTCATATGTGGTACATTAAATAGCAATGAAAGTAATTTACAAGTTTCCAGAAGTTAACAGAAGAGAGTAAGATTGTGGGTATTTTAGATTACACCTTGGTAGCTGTTTGAAAGCCATGTTATTCTAATAATCATTAATAATGATCACTATTTTAATCACTGAAAGTGCATATCATTACCAGAATAACACCTACCTCTCATAGATTGTTTTTAAAGTCAGCTGATCTGGAACACCTTCAGTCTCTTCAAGATGCAGTATGAGCCACGATGTTCTATACGGCCACTGCTCTGTGAGATTGATCCAACTAGCCAGTCTATCCCAACTGAATGTGATCTGATTAGCTCTCAATAAACGACCTAATATAACAGGGAAGGAGGGAAGAAACACAGGGGATTTTTTTCCCTTTTGAAAGATAACTTTTTTTTTCCTCGAAGTAACAGCTACTTAAGTCTTTTAACCTGAGCTGTGAACTTCCTGGTATTATATATTTAGCTCAGTAAGTTCAAAATCATCCCAGGTTGCACCTAAAAATATTCTTTGACAACCTAATAAAAATCCTTGTAAATATTGGTCAGAACACAAGACTCTCCAAAACTGTCAACTTCAGTCCCAGGTTAAACGCTAATTACTATCATCCCCTTATAGGTGAATTTTAAGTTACTTTAACAAAACTTTCATTTGAATTTCACACAGCATTAATTTCTCAATCTAAACACAAAAAATCATGCTAATACTGTGAAAGATCATCTGTGCATTCGCATATGAAATATGGTCAAAAAAAGTTAAGCATACAACTGCCATCTTCAATAGCCAATAAAGCAAAATTCAAAACTATAAACAAGACGGTTTTAAGTTAATAAGGCTAGGTATGAATTATAAAGTTAATTAAAAAAAACCAGAAAAATTTAATGCTACAAGTTTATGCATTTCAAGTTTTATCAAGTTTTCTAGAATTGCATTAACACTGGTGACGACGTAAAACTTACACCCTGAAGGCTCTGCTCATGACGCTATTCATGAAATCATCATACATAACCACAGATTACAGTACACTAGAAGTGTTCTTGCAGGGGTTTGTTTGGTTCTTTTTACAACTAACAGTTTGTGATTTTGTTATACTTTCACATCTGCACTTTAATGTGCCAAAATCAGACATTTCATGCTAGAAATTGCAATGACCATGCCAAGAGACTGCACATTTATTTAAAAGATTAGCTCAGAATTTTAGGTCTGTTGTCACATATGAATGATCATTAAAAAGGGAAAAAGCAGAGGAAAATGGGGAAAATGACATATTAACACTCTTATATTAATTATACTAGCATTAAGTTAATGGAATAGAAAATAAGACATGGGTTATTTTACTTAATTTATAATAGCATTTACATGTATTTCTTCATAACCTGAGTAAAGGTAAGTTAGGCCAATCCAAACTACACAAGCACTGGAATGGAACTGCAGCGACAGCCAACCCCTCTACATTACCCAGGTTGGTTTGACAGAGCTGAACCTCAGCTCAGAGACAAATAACTGTGTCCTTGTATCATACTTCCCACTGAGAGAACCACCTCGGCACTGCACCAGACCTGAACCAGTTTCACGTACTTGTGACATGCTGGAAATAAGTTCTCCCAAATGCAATGCTAACTTAGGCAGTGGCTGCAGCATTGGTTGCAGAAACCTGCTACAGCAGTATCAAATGGATCAGGAGGAATCAATTCAGTTTTGGCCTGTATTATTACACCGTGCATCTATTCATAAAGTGAACACCCTAAGTGAGACCTGAGATGGTTGCAGCAGGTTTCTTAGCTCCAGCTATGAGCTGTGCAATAGAGATAGGCTAATTTCCAAACTGCACCCAGTGCAGGCAATATGGCTACAACCACTTGATGCAGAACTTAATGTTGAATCTGTTGAACCCACCCTTCATATGCCTGCAGGGAACTGCAATACTTCTGGATCTGTGAAATTCCTAAAATTCTCTCAAATTATTCAGCTCTTGTTAGAAAATTAAGAGAATTTTCTCCTGAAGCATTAAAATGTTACTGTAGAAAGACACAGATCATATTTCTAGAAATGACAATGGTCATTTAACATAGTCTTTTATTGCTAGTATTACTGGTAGAATCATACTGTAGTCTTCCTAGCAATCAAATTTTATTAGGCTTACTGAAATCAGAAGTTTTAGAGATTCTATTTTCATTAACATAACCCAGAGCTTGTGATAATTTGATTATTGTTGAAATAGCTAAAAAACAAGAGCAGAACTCTTTTCCTTCAAAACAGTAATATTCACTTTGTTCTCCATTTGTACCACATACTTGTCATTTAGTGAGATCTTTTATCATAAAACCAGGAACACAGATTAGAAGAGTTCAAGAGGCACAAAAACAACTAATCTGTTTTATTCAGGTGAAGAGTTCTACAGCACAGGAGCTGTAGAGAATAGGATTAATGTCACCTTCCAAGACTCTCCTTAAAGTGTAATGCAGGAAGCTGTAACCAGGATCAATTTGTTAGGGAAGAGCTCAAAGGTGCACTGCTTCTTCTAAAAGACTCCACTGATATCTAATGGGTCAACAGGAAAGCTACAATTGCATGCAAGATTAGATATGAAGAAAAGAAACAAAACAAAAGCAGAAATAGCTGTATAGTAAATGCAACATTTTTCCAACTAGCTATTCCAAATTTAAAAGTATTATTTGTCCTTTCCTAAAGTCAGCCATAGGCAAAAGAACAACTGTTTACTGTCTCTTCAGTCATTATGCTACTTATTATTTTATGAACCAATAACCTTGCTTACTAGTGGCAAGAAGTTCTCCTGAACTAACCTTCCTGTTTGCATCCTATCTTATCTAAAGAATGTAACTTAATATATTAAATATGCATGCTAAATAGTACTAAAATATTTTTAAGCATTAAAGAGAATACATTTGACATATCTGTGAATCCTGACATTTTCCAGTTAGGTGTAAAAACTGTTAATATTATTTATTTCACAGAATCACAGAATGGCTGAGGTTGGAAGAGACCTCTGGAAGTCATCTGGTCCAACTGCCCTGCTCAAGCAGGGCGACCCAGAGCATAGGACTGCGTCCAGAGGGCTTTTGAATACCTCCAAGGATGGAGACTCCACAACCTCCCTGGGACACCTGTGCTAGTGC
Organism: Egretta garzetta; assembly: GCF_000687185.1. Taxonomy (NCBI): domain Eukaryota; kingdom Metazoa; phylum Chordata; class Aves; order Pelecaniformes; family Ardeidae; genus Egretta; species Egretta garzetta. The sequence continues at coordinate 955,166 of NW_009259798.1, forward strand.
TTAGTCACCCTCATAGTAAAAAAAGTGTTTCACTAGCATCATTTGCCTCCCAACTGAAGTCAATGTAACAAAAAACTTTTTTTTTTTTTAATTCTGCATAGTCAATAATCTTTGCTTGCACTCTAGAAGAGTTTGCTTCAGAAGGATTTTCAAAAGCAACACATGGACCAACTTGTTAAATTTCGTTTACACACTATAAAGTCTAACTACCAGCAACTAGAACACAATACTGTTTACTGTACACAAACATGCCACACTTACCTGTTACTGAAACAATATTTAGCAATCTTCTCATGGTCTGAGGACTGATATCACTGAACCAATCCTCTGTAACCAACAGCTTGGTCAAATCAAAAGACATTTGGCGGGTAATGGTACGTTGCATCTGGCGTCTTCGGTAAGTGTCCTGATAATGATACAAAAAAGCAAGGAATACTGATTAGTATCAAAAACTTCTATGTATTTGAAATACTTCAGTTTTACTTGATTATAATGTTAGAACCTTTGTGAATATATGTCTCTGAGGCTGACAAGAAATACCATACAAAAAATTTACCAGAATTTAATTCTGATTTAGCTATGTAACAGTTGAACATGATTTCCATATAAGCCAAGAACTGGTAAGAGTTGTACATTTTACTTCCATACCAATTCTGAGAGGGCAAAATAGTGACACAGTGTGATATTTTGTAAAAAGGTTACTAATTTCAACATTTCAACATCATCATTCCCCACTGTCTCTACAAAAAGTTAATGCCATCCATTTACTAATTACATTTTAAAATCGAAGTGAACATCAGGTTCCTCTGCTACAAAACTCCCAAAGTCCCTACTTGCGGCAGCTCAAAAAACTCAGAATCCTCAGACTCTGCATTGCTTTTCACTACTTCCTAGATACCTTTTATTCAACCACTTTCTGATTATATGTAAAGATGGGAAAACAGAACAGAAAGCAGAAAAGAAAGTGTAGTGGACATGTTGCAGTAAAAGTCTAGTACTATTAATATCCTAAATTCCTTGATTTGCTCCATTACTGACCCTTGTTGTAACATCCTGTGACCAAGTGATACCGGGCTTATGCACAAAAATCCAAACAAGACATACATACATAGATCATAGCTACCACCAGTTTGCTGTAGCATCTCAGCATTCACAGAGAGCTGAATTTAAGTATTTGTGGAAAAGAACACTTTGGTGAGCAATGCCCTGGTTTCAGCTGGGATAGAGTTCCTAGTAACTGGCATAGTGCTGTATTTTGGATTTAGGAGGAGAGTAATGTTGATAACACAATGATGTTTTAGCTGTTGCTAAATAGTGCTTATATTAAGTCAAGGAATTTTCAGCTTCTCATGCTCTACCGACTGAGGCGGCTGGAGATGCACAAGAAACTGGGAGGGGGCACAGCCGGGACAGCTGAGCCAAACTGACCAAAGGGATATTCCATACCATGTGACATGCTCAGTATATGAACTGGGGGAAAAGATGACTGGGGGGCAGCTGCTGGGGAACTAGCTGTGCACCAGTTGGCAGGTGGTGATCAACTGCATTGTGCATCACTTGTTTTGTATATTCTTTTATCATCATCATTATGATTATTATTTCCCTTTCTGTCCTATTAAACTGTTTTTATCTCAACCTACAAATCTTACCTTTTTTTCCTCCCCTGATTCCCTCCCCCATCCCACTGAGGGGTGAGGAGCAAGTGAATGGCTGTGTGGTGTTTAGCTGCCTGCCAGGTTAAACCACGACAGCAAGCAAACTTTCCTCTTTGATAGAGCATCAATCTACTGATTTAAGAACATACTTTTCCTACATAGATCATTTATATTCATTTCATAAGAATGCTTTGATAAGTCTTCCAAGTTGACATCATTAAAAACATGAAAGAAAAAAATAAAAGAACAGAAAAGAAAGAAGGTATCTCCATTTAGTCTAAAAATCTTTCTCACCCGCCTATTGAGAGCGGTTTTGCTACCAAGCTTGGTCATGTCTCCAAGACTGTTCTGAGACACTCTCCTGTCAACCTCTTCATGCAATCCTATGGAAAGGAAAACAAAAGGCAGGCATTTTCTCCATTCATGTACATCTGGCCAATCCATAAAGTAAAACTAATGATCTGCCAATTATTTAAATAGTTTATTCCATAAACCAGATTTTTGGAACATTGATTTTGTAACTTTCGTATCATCCTCCTGCATAACCTTACCTGTGTTATCTGTATAAGGAATATCCCCATTGGTTGTTGAAGCTACCATCAGTTTTTTTGCATTACTAAGCCCTCGGCTATTCAGAAATACAGGCAAATGGACTATGTTTCGCATGTAATCGTGTCCATTTATGTTTGAATCACGCAGAACACTGTTGAGATTCTGGTTAATAGCCTTTATAATAATATGTGGGTCACTTGCAAAAATAGCAATAAATGGGCCTTTTGAAAACAAGACTCGTACCTGTAAAAAAGTAGACAGTACACCTTGTTAATAATAATTAATAGTAACTGTGGATTATTTGAACATCTGACTCAACATTGTATAATCATTCTGTTCACGTTATAAACTTGAGAGGACAAGAGATGTACGGAGATGTCAGTTTATTCATTATGAGAGATCTAATGTTAGGAACTTACAATTAGAAATAAGCATACTTAACCTGTTAGCAGGAGTAGATACAGTGGAAGTCATCACCAAGAAGGTATCATGCAGTAATGTCCTAGCCCCTCCCCAGATAGTTAGCAGTTAAGTATTTTTCGTCTAAAGTATTTCAAAAGTATGAAAAACTCTCCAAACATTGTCAGTTTGTTTCAACAGGATACTAATTTTCAATAATTTACATCTGATTATTTCAAAACTTTTCTCAACTATTAACAGGTACAGTCTTACTGGGATTTAACTTTCAACTTTTAAAACCCATTGCTCTTAGTATTACAGTTATGCCAATGTACACAAACATTAAAAGACTACAACACAGACTCTGTATACATGCCGCCTTTCTACAGAAAATACAATAACTACATATCTGAGCTCATCTATGGAAGAGACCATCCAGATGATCTAGAGATCATCTATATAAAATGAACCAACTCACAGTATCAAGCATCTGTAAAACTTTGTCCTGTTCACAAGCATCCAATCCATCAATAATTACAACAAGCCTTGTCTGGTTCTGAGTGAAGCTGTCAATGGTTTTTGCCATTTTGGCCATCAGTTCCACTTCGCATTTCAAAACCTATACAAATGAAAAGCAAAGAAGGAAAAGACATCTCTGTAATACTTAAAACTCACAAAAATGCATATCATTCCTTTGGCAGATCGCTACTTGTCCCAAAAATATTTCAATAAGATTACAAAAATAATCTCTTATAAATACCCAAAGTGAAAGTCCTAAAATGTCACTTCCAAAATTTTAATTTGGAATAATTTTTATTATTTCTACAAAAATGTACAGCAGAACCCCATATTCCACTTTAATGTAACAAACTATCCTTATTTAAATTCCATTACATTATTTAAAAAAGTAATACTTATACACTGCAAATCAGTATTTCAAGAGTAAGCAAAAGAGTATTTGTAGCTTCAGCTAATCCTTAAAAATTGCTTTGCATTAAATGTACATTAAAATTTTCTATTGCCTTCCAGCCAAGTAAATTATGTTATTACTCTAATGTTTAGTCATTCCTATCAGGATATGCAATCTGAAGATTGTTTTAAGTTTCTCAACATTAAGTTACAAATTTAACAACTACCCTTAATACAGAAACAAAGGTGGAATTCACCTGCCCTAATTTCAGCAACTAACAGGTAGACATTAAAATTGGATCTATTCACCAATAGATTAATCTTGAATGCACAGATAAAAATGACACAAGTCATATGAATAACTCTTCAGAGAAACCCACTTCTCTCCTTTGACTGCAAAGGGTGAACTTAACTCCTAAACAGCTCAAATTATGCCAGATAAATACCACTTAAAAAACAAGTCAAGCAACACAGTAGCAAGACATGGATAAGGTCTTCTCTGCTACAAAAATATTTGCACAACATATCATTATACAATGTATTAGCTGTTATCTGCAGAGGTAACCATCACGATGCTGAAGTTTATTTTCAAATAGGAGCATATAGGATATTCAATGACAGCCTGATGGGTACGGTTTTTATTAGTTTAGATACAAACCAGCAAAACAGTAGTATTTTCTATCTTTTTTTATGAAATATGTGAACTGTTTTGGAATGTTCTTTCAGTGCTATCATTCCTTTCTTAGTAGAGAGCTCTTGCAGACAGCCAAAGTTAGGCTTGGTTTTTCACCTTTAGAGTATTTTAAAAGTCACTCTTTCTAATCTTATGATCTAAAGTAAGCTTTTACTAAATACTGACCATTTAGAACAATTGTTTTCCTAGCACCTTCCTCCCAGCAAAACCAGAATTAGAAACTGAAAACTTAATCCAAATTCTTGGTTGAGCAGACAGATCTCATACATTAAGCATAATTACCAGTGGAACAGAAGTATTCCCTTCAGTAAAAACTCACCAAGGCTCAGTCTAATGTTGTGAAACTTGGCCTGCTTAAATAAATGGTGTCCCATCCTGAGAAGGCTATAGGTTTGGGGTGTTATTTCAATGCTTTTAATGGCCAATTGATATAATGCTTACCTTCATGAACCCCTCGCTTTTCAACTTGTGAAGCTTGGAAGCAGCATTGTGAAGACGTTTCCTTTGAGAATTCAAAACTGAATCCATCACTTGCCACCATGTGCGACAATTCAAGATAAAGGCCAAACCAACAACACAGGTAACTGATATAAGAATAACATTCACTGTCATGTTGGCTGGTTCTACATTAAAAATCGCCAGCAGGGCAATCGCAGAAACAACACAAGACAATATGAACAGGAAAATCACAAAGGATGGGAGACAGCAAGTTTTCTTCCATTTCTTTTTACCTAGGAAACAAGTATTTGTTAAAATGTTAAAAATAATGCAAAATGTAATTACAGCTGAGTACAAAATCTATTAACTTGCATACTTCTCATAAAACACTAACTTGCACAAAAGGTTACTGCAGTGTTACCATCACATCAATATGTGAAAAAAATAGTCTAAATTTGCCAAAAATCTTGGAAATTACGAAGAGGAGATATTACTTTAATCTTCAGTTTATTTCCATTGTTTCAAGAAATCCACACAGGATGGAAATTATCTTTATTAAATAGATTTTGTATCAGTGGTGTAATCCCCTTTGTGACACCTCTCAGTAAAGTGTATTTGTGCAAGTAAATCCTAGGAAAACAGTATGGTAACTACTCAGTTTTAAACAGAAACATGATACATAACCTAATAGTAATGGTGCCAATGGAAAACTAAGTCAAAAATGCGAGCCTGAGACTATCCTTTCTTGCATGCTAAAACATGCAAACAAGGGAAGACTGCAGTATGTAAAGTTTGGACAGATCACAAGGGCCTCAGAAGAGAATATAGACCTCCCGACTTCAGTTAGATTGATAAGGAAGAGACAAAGAAATACTGCAGCTGGAGGTTAGCACAGCTAAAGCAGTGATCAAAGAAATAGCTTTTTTCCAAAGTAGCAGCTTCTGCCTCTAGGATCTGCACGCACCTAGTGGTGTGCACATCTAGAAGATACACATCACCTGTACAAATTTGTTGATAAGAAAGAACATAGTAACAATCTGATGCAAAATGATGACAGTTAAAAATCAATATTTGAACTGGAATGGAAAAGTTAGACTTTAAATATGGAAATTCATGGAAAGAGCATCCAAGGTTTATACGCAGCCTACGTATGATATTCTAGACTGGGGTATGATCTGGAAAGGTTTATCACATTACTGACATATGTGACTGACAGGATTGTGATGCAGGATGAAGAAACAGAAATGCAGAAGGACAGAAGTGAGGGGCAAGAAGAGAGGAGTAACAGCTCAGTTATAATTACATTCAGTTCCAGACATTCTAAGTAGGAATGTAAGCTTCTTCTAGCTAGAAAGAGCTAAGAACTGGATTAGAAAGAGACTTCGGAACCATCAACGACAAAATGACAATTGAATAGGCTTCTCTGTGAGTTTACAGATGTAACAAAAATTAAAGATATAGCAGACTAAAAAGAAACCCATATAGAACTTCTATGAACATCTGGAGACAAGAAACCTATGATCCTAGACCTACAAACATCTGAAGACAAGGAGAAGATCTGCAAGATCATCAAATAGAAATTTCTTTTTTAAATAATCAGTTAGATAATTAGGAAGAGCACAGGAAGGCAACAGAGCCAATGAATTCAAGAGAAATGTACGATTACAAATGAATGGGAAAAGATGATTACTGAAAATAAGGACAAAAAGCCAGCATTACACTGCCATTCTCAAGTCAATTTTGGGAGAAAGTACAGCATCATAAAAGCTGTTTCACTGAGGTGAAGCAAAAGAACTGCAGAACGTCTGTCATAGAAATAAGGGTGAAAAACTCCACATATCATTTTCATAAAGAACATTTAGTGAATTTGAGAAAGAACAATGAAGAGTAAGTGGTATTCAGCACATACCATGTTTTTTTTTCACCCTCTGCAAGACAGGAGAGTCTAAACATTTCATTTTGTAAGAGAAGACAGCATCTAACGGATTCCTCATTTTGTGGTCAAGATCAAAATGAAATGAAAATTAATTGACTGAAACTGAACTCAAAGTAGAAAGAAGTCCTCTGTGAATTGAAAGGTACCCTCAAGAACTCCCTTTCTTCACAGTATCATATTCTGTTCTGCATATTTTTTTCAGAAATCTAGAGATAGGACAGAACAAAAAATTCCATTTGGATCAAGTGGGAGTATTTTATCCCATCTTACCAGCACTGATCACAGCAATTTACGGCTTTGGACCAACATGTTCTATACATTTATGATTTCCAAGAACAAGTAGGGGCCACTCATGAAAGCTCTGAATTAAAATCTAATACACTAAACAGAAACTTCTCTTAGCAATACACAAAGGTTTACCTTTCCCTTTATTTGACTCAGACACAAATGACTTACTTGCTATGGAAAAATATATGCTGCATCTAAAAGGATGTAACAAATTTCCATTGCCAATTCTGAAAACTATACTTCACAGAAGATATTCCAAGATGAGCAAAGAAAACAGGGCATTTTTCTCTCAAAAACAATACAAAGAGTTTCCCCTTCCGTATGAATTTCTGCATGACTACAACAGTTTCTAAAAAGAGCTTATGATGTGAAAAATAGAACTCCTGATAACAGTGCATTGAAATGGAATAATCGGAAATGTCATTTAGGTAATAAAAACCTTGTGTATCTTCTGTCTTGAAAACTCGAAATAGCCTTGTTGCTAAGAAACCAAATTCCCTTTCACACGCATCAGAGAGGGTAGCAATCATTTCAGCCAGTGAAGTTTCTCCACCTACACTGGACAGTCTATTGTAGTCTGTAAACAAAAATCTGAAAGAGAAAAAACATGTATTTTGCATACTTTAGAAAGCTTTAAATATTTTCTGACAACCAAACCAAAAATCTTCCTGCATCTCTGCAGCTAAAAGTTTTTTCAAGTGGCACAAAATGTAAAATACTTAAATACTTAATTTTTTTAAACTCTACATGGAATTTCAGTATTTTTTTCCTTATTCTTTCTTCTGTTATCAACCTCTTCTTTGCCCCACTTCCTGTCCTAAAACTTGATTTCTTAAAGAGATAAAAATGATTGCATTACTAACACCACCTCAGAAAGCTGTAAAAACATAAAAGTATCTTTACAATGCCAAAACATAATATTGACAAGTATTTTTAAAATTGCATTCTGAGCTATTTTCAAATAGATCGCATAAAAGCACCATGAGGCTAAAATACAGGTCTCTAAACAATAGGAGTAAACAGAACTATAAAACACGTGGCATAAATTTGCTTGCTTTCAGGTAAACTAGAAGCTTTGAGCAGTCTGACGGTCTACTTACAGAAAAAAGAAAAGAAAAGGAAAAGGAAAAGGAAAAACCTTAACAGAAGTAATCAGTGAAACAAGCTTTAAATGTAACACACAGTAAGCTACACCAGAAAACTAAATTCTTACACTGTTTGTTCTAAATTTTTATTAGTTTGATAGTCAAAACCCCCCATACTAAAAAGCAGTAACTTTCACCAACTTTGGCAAAAAGTTTTTCTTGAAAACACTACTATCTTCTTCACACTGAAAAATTTAACTACATGATCTCTTAGGGTTACTGTTTTCCAAACAGGAACCTCAACAGCTTTTCATAGGAAGATAAACACACACATTAATACACACAGTTTGAAAAGTATCAGAGTAAACCTGAATTATTCATTCAAAAGTAAATAAATACAATAACTAACCTGACAGGTAAAGCTTTAGTGGTCTGCTCTGGTAATTCTGGTGGGTTCACAAACATGAGTTTGAGAAGCAACTCTAAATATCCAATGTGTCTTGCCAACCTTGTACTTAACATCCAGGCCCAGTTCCAGCTCTCACCTTCTCTTCGGCCACCAAAGTAAATCACAGCTAAAATATTAAAAATTTAAAAAGATGTTATGGCTATATCTTAGTCAGGATTCAGAACTGAAAGAACCATGAAGTTTGAGCAGATAAGGCATGGAGTTGGGTAAAAGGAGTTGAATGAATTGTTAACAATTATGGCTAAAAATTAGAATGGTAAGAGTAACATAATGAAGTTATCGTACAAAATTCTTCTTTGTTTTCAAGAATGACCTCTCACAAATTACAGGCAAAACACAAGGAAAAGGTCCAAAGGGGTCCTTTTTTCTACAGAAACTTCTCGTATTTTTTCTGAATCACAAAGCATGCCTACAAAATACTGAATTCCAAAACCAGATAAAAACCTTCACAAACGTCATATAAAATAAGACTTACTAAAGAAAATGTAGAGAACCGATAATAAGCTGAGTGACACTGCTATTCCAAGCTTTGCATCCACTGTGAAAGCAAGCAATAAACCTAAACCTCCGCACAGCAGAAGTGTGAGGAATACAATAAGCCAGGAGAACTGAAACAGAGGTTCAATCTGCTGTCCTGCGAAAGTCTTCATTTCATCTATAACAAAAAGACAAAGACCAGTTAATATGCTAAATTATTCTAGAACAGAAAGCAAAAAAGGTGTTATGATCACCTTTGAAAAGAAAGTAGGGCCAGCTGTGTTAGGACAAGGGGAAATGGTTTTAAACTAGAACAGGGTAGGTTCAGGCTAGAGGTAAGGAAGAAATTCTTTACAATGAGGGTGGTAAAACACTGGAAGGGGTTGCCCAGAGAGGTAGTGGAGGCCCCATCCCTGGGAACATTCAAGGCCAGGTTGGATGGGGCTCTGAGCAACCTGATCTAGTTAGCAGTGTCCCTGCTCACTGCAGGGGGGTTGGACTAGATGACCACTAGTGGTCCCTTCCAACCCTAAACATTCTATGATTCTATGATTCTATGAAATACTTTTTCACTAGACAGTATAACTTTTTCCTATTATTGCTCAAAAAAAAACCCCAAAAGAACCCCAAACAACGATGCTTGAATTCTTCTTCAAACATCAGTGCAAAACCCAAAGTTTTCCTCCATGCAATGAACGAAACCATTTAAATATGTAATACTTGCCCTGTTTCCTGCAGATTTTCTACTTTTAAAGGCATATTAGAAGCCAGGCTATTTCCTATCCTCCTTCAAAAATTCAAAATACATTTTATCACACCAATAAAAATAAATTCATCATATCTGTAAAAAAAAAAAACCCAAAACAAAACCAACAACAACAAAAAAACCAACAGCCAAAAAAGCCCCCAAAACCTCCATCACTGAAATCTGGACCACATTCCTCAAATGGTCAGATATAAACAGTACGATGTAAAGGTTTCTGTATTTATTTCTGTTCGTTGATTCATATTTACTAAAACAGGAATTCCTAAAGAAACTTATTTAGGATCTATTGAATAAGAAACATTAAATAAATAATCCAGAATAAAAAGATGAATGAAGAACACGAAGAAAATACTAAAAAGTGGTTTTAAAACATAAGAGCTCATAAACAATAAACATCACAGTCAAAAATGCAGGCTGCTTTTTGTTTATGACATGGGGCATGAGGTAAACAAAATCAACATAGAGAACCCACTTTAACTAATACAGAAGCTTTTAAAAACATACAAATCACAGAAAGTAAGAAACATCAAGACTGGTAAAAGTATTTTTAATTATAGCAAAACATCTCAGAAAAACATCCTTTGTTAGAAAAAGCTAAAACTGTAAATAAGATGCCTATTTCCACTGTGAAAAATATTGACTCTCTTCATATGCTGCATTTGTCTTCCTCTGTCATTTCAGAGAGTTCAAAAAGCTCAAAGTAAATAAGGGAAAGGGGAAGAAAACCAGACACAGAGAAAACACATTACAGAGAAAAAATATTAAGAGCCTGGATTTGTTCTTAAGCCTCAACCCTGCCCCCCCCCAAATGACACACAGGAGGCACAACAAATAAATACTGCAGAAAAAGCAGTCTGAACCTGATTTGACACACAAGCACCCCAGCAAGGCATATTTCGGCAGCCATACTTTCAGCAGTACCTAAAGGGTAGATTCACTGCCCACAGGACAATAGACAGCAACACTTAAAGACTGTCTTCACATTGTATAAATGACCAAAGCATTTAAATCCTTTCATTACAGAAGCAGAGACTGGATACAACATTACATGGACCAATGGCTGTCACAAAACCTAGTAACTCCCGTATGATGCTTTTCATCGATACATTTGAACGTACAGAAAAGGCTAAATCAACTTTTACCTTCCAGTTTCTTGAGCAGGAAGGATTTTCCACTTCCCCATTGTGCATATAAGCCTACACAGATAGGTGGCTGCATGGTTGGTTCACTCAGAATGTCAGCCAAAGCACTGCTGTACAGATCGTAGCCCAGCATGTCACCGTCAGATTCCGTGGGAGACAAGTGTCCTGTAACAAGAATACTGTATTACAGAACTTTGCTTTAGGAAATCTCTTCAATGTGACAATTTTCATATACAAAATACTTACAGGTTCACCTATATTTGTATATATATTCCTCCCATATAATAACTGTTATCATTGGGACATTCTTGTTCAAACGAATTTTAAGTCATCCACATAAATGTTGTATAATTATCAAAACCATTAGAGCTTACCAGAAAAGACAAACAAAATCCTAAGCAAGTCAAAGAAATTAATTCCTACACAAGCAAGAGCTAAGCAAAAGAAAAACAATCAACAGAAGTCACACAGTATCCAATGTCAAAATTCAAAAATAAAAGGTACATTGACCTTTTTTAGGCTTTTAGAAGGATGAAATTTTTTTGCCACCTAATTTTTTTAAAGCTCTCCCATTAGTTGCAACATTAAAAGAACTAAACAGTTACCACTTCTCAATACAGAATTGAATAAACTGGATTCTCAATATACAAGTGATTAAAAAAATATAAAATTAAATACTTATATACTTACTGGCTCCAAATATCTGTGTTAAAATACTCTTCTGGTGACTACAGTCTATGTTGTAAGGTGTTTCTCCTGTTTTGTTGGGTCTATAAAGCAATCTACCATCTTTCGGATTTCTTAAGAGTAATTCAGCAAGTTTACGGCTTCTTCCACGAATGGCAATATGAAGTGGAGTATCTCCTTTCTGCAATTAAGTGAAAAACTAGTCATACCTAGTGTGAATTCCTAAAATTATGAACAGACTGTATGTTCCACATCATTTCAGATGTGTTATTTACTTGAAATACATCTTAAGGTATTCTCAACAGCATTAACACCTTACAGCAAGTGTTTTTTTACCCTCGAAAAAGCATTACAGAAGTTTCAGAAAAGACATGTGAAAAGGCAATTCTTATAATACTAAATCTAAGGCACTATCTTCTGTCTTAAACGTTTATAGTAATATCTTAAGGTTCATGAAAACTGTAGTCTCTACTTATAAACAAGTGTCTACTAGCAAATTCAGAGACTTGTCTGGAACATGAGATGCTGCTTGTTAGAATTATTTTGATGTCTGCTCAGACTTCTCCAAAAAGCTTTCTGGCAGAAGTTTCCTTATTACATCAAATCAACGTTATTACTTATTTGCCCTAAATATAATACTAAGAGCTTAAAAGAGTATCAAATAAATGTTCCTGTATTTAAAAGGTTTACAGTCAAAGTAGAAAATGTGTAAGAGGACAGTAACCGTTGTATTTGTCCTTGGCATTGCCTAGTTTAATATCTATTAATCAAAACCAAACATCAGTGACAAATAACAACCACTCTCTATGCTCTTTTTCAAGTGTATTAAGAATTAGTATTCTTAGCTGTGATATTTTTATTCCTGACCTGGAATTTTTTCTTTTCATATTACTAGAAGTACCTTAATACCAACAAAAAAATCAATAAATTAATGGTGGGAATTAATTTATATTTAAGTATTCTGATCTATTTAATTCTTAAGCATACAGGAGACTGAGCATTTAAGTATCATGGTCTATTTAACTATTAAGCATATGGGAAGCTCTCTTTCTGTATTAGCCTTGACACCTCGCTACAAAATTACTAACTATACTAAAGTAAACAAACAAATACCCTTTACCTTGTCTACAGCAGAAACCTTAGCTCCTTTATCCAGAAGAAGCTCTACTATTTCAATATTTCTCATCTTGGTTGCCTTTATAAGCGGTGTTTCTCCATCCTAAAAGGGAAAAGTAGGCCTAATAAAACCATCTTCTCTAAATACCAAAACCAAGCAAAACCTAGTGATAGCATAAAAGTTTGGGATTTAATTTGTTAAGAGAAATTTTTAATTAAATATGTTACTGTGCAAGTAACAACACTTAAGCGCATGTTATGGAAAAGGCATCACAGAGCCTGTATTCTAGATTGATTAGAATCACAGAACAAAATACATTTCTGTTAATAACAGTGTTAGAGAAAGACAAGATTCAGATATAATACAAGATATTTGAAAAGAGACTCATGGAAGAGATAATTCACCACTGTACACACTACCTCCTCTATTTTTTTTATTCCTGCACATGCGGGAATGCACTTCCATACTTAGTAATATCAGAAATTTCTTTTCTTGGTTTCCAGTAGCATCTGATCTCTGCCTCCTTATTGCTGGCCATGTCAATGACACTGAGGTAAAGTATCCACACTTTCCCTGCTTATCATGTTTTAGTAGTAGGCAATGTTTATGAACAAAGGGGACATTACCATTGCTGAAAATAAATTCCGTATTTCAGAAGAATTTTTTTTTTTTACAGCATGCAAAGTACACTTCACAAAAACTGAATTTGTATTATGATCTTAATGTCACATAGTAGTTGAGAAAAAGAACAGATGTTAAACAAAGCAATCCAATTAAAAATTCTAATAGTTACCTTTGTACATGTTTCAGTATCAGGGTTGCATTGCAAGATATCCCTCACCATTGTAGCATTTCCTTTCTCAACTGCCCAATATAAAGCAGTTTTATTATCCTGAAAAAAAGAGAGTGTTAAATGTTGAGTACTTTCATTCAGTTGCATTAATTTCAAAAACTGTAGATAAAGTACAACCACCATACTGAAAACAGCACATAATACAGCAAATTTTAGCACAGTTCAGGGCAAAGGGAAATGCCACCAAATCCCATTGGCACACCAGTAGAAATCTGGGGGGGGAATGGAAATCTAGCTAGAGAACACTATTTTAAAAACCTGTGCAAAATATATTAAAAGATTTAACCTGTCTTGAAACAGTTTCCAAAACTGTGAGTATTCAGTTGTAACTCACGTATACAAGTTTTCTAATGAAATAAAACAGCTTTTTTCTACAGTGTTGTCTTTTTTTACCCCTATTATGGAAGCCACATTTCTCTGCAGCTTTTTTTTTTTTTTTTAAAAAAAAAAAAAAAAAAAAAAAGATTTCTCTCCTATTAGAACATGGAAGTGCTAACCACTGCCGGACCTTTAAAAAGATTTCCATTTTGTTCTCAATTTCACAGTTTAACCTAATAAAACTGTTGAACTGGTTGCCTGGCCTAAAAACAGCCCATGCAAGCTGGAGAGCTGTAAAAGTAGATGGACACGAAAGTGAACACAAAGTACCAGAAAACAGATCAGCCATACATTGTATCACTGAACCAGAGGGAATGGTTCATAGTTGCAAATCTGCTTGTGTCATCTTTTCTTTTTCCCAGCCATGTGTGCTACCCCAGAAAGTCTCCATGTCTGCAATCTTTATGTAGCCTAGTGACTGCACCACAACTCTTTGTTTGATGCACACTTGTGTAGAGACATTTAAGAAAAAACTCTGAAAACACAGC
>NW_009259798.1:969511-991921 GCF_000687185.1 Egretta garzetta
ATGTCAAAGTCCTCCTTGCAGCCTTCTCCCTTGCAGCTCTTCCTCTCCCACTTGCGGGCTTCACAGCCAACTGAGTTTAGAGCCTTTCTCGACAGTTTAACAAGCCTGGTCACTAAGATTTCTTTCCTGTCTGGTCACCAGGGTTTCGTGTCCTCTGCCCTTCAGCCTCAGGTGGCTTCTCTCAGGACACCAGCCTGCAGAAGCTGACTCCTTCCTAGCAACATCAGCTGCACAGCCAGGCACTGGTCTGCAAGATGCTCCCAGATGGGCCTTTCCCCCTTAGCAGAAGGGCTGAGAAGAACACCACCAGAGCCCCCCCACTGCCCCAACACTTGCTCCCAGAGCCCTATAGCCACATTTTATCTGCTCGAGGTCTCCCTTGACTAGTGACCATATGAACAACTGAGCACCAAGGAACACAGTTGCTGGAAAGTTGGACAAGGCTCAGCAATCTTTCTGGAACATGACAGATTTGGGCAAGGCAGCAAATCTCCCCAGAACAGGTCTGGCTGGCAGACAGGTGCTGCAGTGCCCAATAGCAGGGGAGTTGCTAAGCACTAGCATCCATCACCGATTCTAATATTGTTGGTCCTGATCTGCAGGTCTGAAGCTCACAGATAGAGTCTTCCTCTGATGGTACTCACTCCTGCCGGCTCAACAAGGCCACAAATGTGTTCTCTAGATGAACCACTGCACCCTCACACTGCCAGAAGTCACAAGCTTCCCTGCCTCCAAGCAGGTTGGGTCTTCTTGCTGTTTCTGTATTGCCTTGATCATATCAAGACATTGAAAAGCTCTGTATTTTCAGTCCTGTGTCAGCTGAGACACAAAGTTCCAGGTTTCCAATGGCAGGTTAGAAGAAGAGATCCAAACACTACTTTTTCTCCAAATTAAAAGCTTCTTGGCTTCTCAGAGAGGCTCTGCACCAATAGCAGGCACTGAATCTTTGCAGCTCTCAGTGACTACTTGGTTTTGTGTTCAAACTTGGCAGACCATACATGCCTGAGAGTGGAGTGATTGAATAGCTTCAAGCAAAACAAAGCAAGTTGAATGTAACAATAAAAGCAAGTCCCGTGCTGAGTAAGAGAGCTTTCAGTAGAACAACAAAACCAGTATTTTAATCAGAGGACCACAAAAAGAAAGAAAGGGTAGGTAGAAAACACAGAAATCACTAACAACACTGCTTAACATGAGAAAGGAAGTTAGTGAAGGAGACAAGAACCAACCAAGCATAGTGACAGAACTGCACTGGCAACAGATATAATCTAAGATGTATCGTATTTCAACATATTGATATTAAATTTAAAATATTAAGTATTAAAATAATACTATTAAGGGATTTTTGAAGTATTTCGTTATTTTAAATCTGTTCAGTAGTGCAGATGAAATAATTTCAATTTACATCTTTTGCTTTTCAACCATTATACAAATTAATTGTAAAAAATGCCGCTTAACAAGTCATTACAATTACATATGTCTCTTATCTTAAAAACTGCACAGCAACATGATGTATTTTTAATGTTTGATGGGAATCCGTTTCCTACAGAGTAGACTGAGCAAGTTTTTAAAGCCCTATTTTTAGAAACAAAGTATAATTTTTTGGTATTCAAATTCACATCCTAATTAAGAATTACTCTAACACTTACATTGTTGTACTTACCTGACCTCTGATATCTATATCAGCATATTTATGGAGCAGGGCCCTCACAATTTCAACGTGACCTCCTCTAACAGCCCCAATCAGCACTGTATCTCCACTCTAGAAAAATTGTGAAAGAATATTGAAGGTGAATTAATACTACCTATCAGAAAGAAATGCAACACAATAAATGATAGCCTCAAAATATACATTATGCTTATTTACATTAAGAATTGTGCACTCATTTTAAAGAAAGATACAAAAAATAGTTCTCTGCAAAAAATGGGTATATATAAGAAAACATTCTGGACTCCATTTTTTATATTTTTTTGCAAAGAGATGAAATATTATGTATTTATGGCAAAACAAACACCCCAAAAATAGGTCCAGCTTAAACCACTATCCTAAAAAATAACAGCACAAATTAGTAATGAATATGAAAACATTCAGCCGTTCTCTATGTTCGTAGGAAGACCAACCACTCACAGTAATAACCTCTTTACGATCAGACAAGTAATTACTCACAGTAATAACCTCTTTACAATCAGACAAGAATGTTGGCTGTCTCCTTTAGATGTTTCACAGCTGACAAAAGATCTTCAAGAATTTTAAAGAATTTTATCCCTTTTTTGTGCAGATTTGACTGCTATCCTGTTTACATACACTACGCTGTTATAAAGAAAAGAAGTGAAAGGCTGATTTTATCTCAAATTGATCAAAGGAAAAAAAAAATTTGCTGTGGTAAATGGGAGTTGTATATACGTAAAACAAAGGTACAATTCTGCTTCAGACGTCTGATTTTAACACACTTAAGGGTCTGTCAGAAATTTCAGAAAATGAAATCCTGAAATTACCTAACACTTCTTTTATGATGAAACAGGAAGAATAAAGGAAAGTACAGCTAAATCACAGGTATGGAATTCAGTTAGAAAGCTCAGTAGTAGTAGATCCCCCAATCATAGTCATTACATACCTGGCTGCAAACCAAGAAATTTTCCTGATCAAAATCTACTCTAGTCTCTGAAACTAAGACTACTCATTGTTTGATATATTTTTGGAATAGTCAGCTGTACTGAAAACTGTAATTTATCCTTCCTAGAAGCACAGGAATGCAGACAGTTGTAGAATTTTTTTGTGAAAGAAGAGGTGGGAAGGGAAACTACAACGTAGTTTCTTAAATATTTGAAGTTTTGCTTTGATATGTGCCTGAAATCAAATTTGTTGTCACATGCAACACTGCAGCTCAGTACGTAACCATCTAAGAAATGCACTAAGCTGACACTTGAAACATAGGAAAACCCATCCAAAAATCCTTTTAAAATGATGAGGCAAATATTAGGAAATTTCCCCTCTCTTCTCTGTAACCCTAAACAATTTAATTTAGGGATTGGGAATTCAGCCTGAAGACCATATTACTGCTTTGAACTAAAACCCTGACCTTGACAGAGGCACCTAAGTTTAGGTATCTAACCAACCGAGGGCCCCAAGGGTGCAGTGCTTGGCCTGCCTCCAACACTTCAGAAAAACCTGACTATTAAGAGGGCACTGTAGACACTCCAAGGCACCTATATAAGCAACCAGATAAAAATCCCTGAGTGGCTAGCAAGCAGATTCACACTCTGGGCACTGCCCATACTGCATGCCTCTACTGAATGATGCAATTGCAGCTCAGGTACACAGCGCACCCTTCAACAGTTACTTTTACATGTCTTAACCAGAGCTCAAGCCTTCCTCCAATACACAGAACTTTCCTAGTAAAAAGTTTCATTGTAAAAGATAAAGGTAGATGCTGAATTAAATTATTATATTCTTTTTTATAATATCTATTGTTTTACAATTTTAACAGCCTACCAGATGTATTAGTATACAAAAACCTCACCCCTAACCTGCAAGTTAGTTCAGTATTAGTAATATTCCAGATATGACAAACATACAACCATAAATCATTTCCGTGCCCTATGGAAACTCACAATTCAAGAATCTCAAAGAAAAAGAGTAGTTTCTGTAGTTTAAACAGCAACATTTGCCATTTAACATACTTGTAAAATAGCAATACATAAAAATACCCCTAGGTGGCAGAAAAATTAGAAAGCCAGAAATTTGCGTACACTGGTATTTAAATATATTATTATTATTACACATATATAAAATCAGAATCATGATGAAAATGTACTCACTCTATCAGGAATGTTCACGTAAGTTCCAGCATCAAGAAGGTCCTGCACAATTTCAGTATGTCCTTCCTTTGATGCAATCATCAAAGCTGTATTTCCATCCTTATCTGTTAAGTTTACATTTGGGTTCCTTTTCAGTATTTCTTTTACTGAGTCAGTATAGCCACCCTTCACTGCTACAATAAGTGCAGTCATAGAATTCTGAACAAAACCAACAGATTTTATTATACAGTGGATATAAAAATAATCATTGTATCAGTTTAAATAACAAAAGATTACTTTCTGACATTACTTTCTCAACCATCCAAATGTTACTTCAGTTTTATGTTTTGAAGGGCACTTGCTATGCTTTTTTTAAAAAAGAAGTAACTTAAGTACTATAGTAGAGAACACTTCAAATGCAAACAGTAAAGCTCAGATCAATTTATTCTAACTCCCAAATGTGACATGCACAGTAAATTAATTTTCTTGTCATATGGGAACATAGTATTATCAGAGCACCCAGGTCTGCCAATACCACTCATAAAGAGGTTTTTTGAAGAACTTCAGAAATAATCATATGAATATCAAAAGTTGTCCTAATTTTCCACTGAACTTTAACTATTTTTTTTTATTTTGACAGGCACTTTATGTCTTAGATAACAGAAAATTAAAATATCTTATTTAAAAACAATATGCAGCTGAAAAAATTCTGAAAAGGCACAACAGCCATTGTTATTTTCTAAAGATGCTTTGTGTTTCATTTACTTCTCAAATAGCACTGAGTAACAAGTTGTTGGACAAATTAGGCTTGGGTACAGAATTAATTTTGATAGTGTTAACCTTCAGAGAACAACAAACTAAATCCATTTATGTTCATTAAGATGTACACTTTACATAACAGTGTGTCAACTGTCAATACAACTCACTAGTTAGGTAATATTAAAAGGCACAAAGAAGTTTAAATAATCCTCACACATCGTTTGCAAATAGCTGGAGAGTAATATACTCCAACATCAACACTTCACCTTGTTTCATGTATTTCCTGGTATTTGTATTATAAAATAAAACAGGACACATAGATGTATGTACCCACACCTTATCACCTGAAAGCAAACAGTTACTTACAGCTCCTTCTTGATCAACATCAGCTCCCATCTGCAGCAAGTATTTCACACACTCCAAATGACCTTTCCTCGCTGCCCAAACCAGGGGGGTGGTTCCATACTGCAAAAGCATTTATAACATTTTACCATATTGCTCTCTGTATTTAGTATCCCCTACAACCTAGTATTCATCCTATACTTTATTGCTTTAGTTTTTACCAAGATATAATTTGGTCTTACGAATTAAACACAAGCATTTGAAAAGCCATTTTAGCTTTTTCCTTGTAGATGATAGCTTTAAGAATTATTTTTCTATGCAGCCTAGGATAGCAAGGTTTCCAATCACTGAGAAAACAGAAATATGCTTCACGGAAATAAATGTTCACAACCATCTTCAGCATGCTATGGAAAAACTTCTTGCAAGTATAACAACTTACTCTAGCTCACTGATTCTAATTGCATGGGTAAAATATAACAGCAGGTGTTTTTCCAATCAAAAACTCACAGATTTTTATTTTTTAAATAAAACTTACTTTCACAAGGAATAGATGAAGCATTAAAGAAATTAAGTATTACATAAATATAACTTACTTTGTCAGAGCAGTTCACTTTAGCTCCATGTTGCAGTAAGAGATGCACTATATCTGAGTGGCCCCGTCCTGCTGCCCAGATAATGGGATACACACTGTATTGCTTAAAATTAAAAAAAAAGGGAAATAAAATCGTAGTCTTAATTATTTTTCATGAACAATATTGATCACAATGCTCCAAGAGATGATAGACCCATAAAAGAAGGAATACATAGAAATAAATCTAACTACAGATAAGTGACTGTTGCCTACTACATTGTCTAGATGGTATCTAGGAAGATGTCTGCTGTCTTGAATGAATTTTGTTTTAGAACTCCTTAAACAAGGTTTAAAAATTCACATCCATCTTTGTCTTAATATAAACATTTGTAACATAGGAGAGAAGCAACAGACAGCTATGTGATATCCCAAAGTAATCAGGACTGCAGATAGCCAGTCGCGTCATGCATGCAGAAGCTGCATATGCAAACCGGATGAAAGCGACAATCTGAAGGGTTGAGTCACTAGAGTTCTTCCTTGATGTTCCCTGTCGCCTCAAACACCAGAGAGCTGACAGTATTGTTAACTGAAGTTTCAACACGCCTATACTGTTACATAAAGTGCTTATAAAACGAAATAAATCTCAAAATCTTAGTTTTTTAATGCTCTCTTACATATATGCTACATATTTATATAATCTAGCCCATTTGGCAGCTATTACGAAACAATTAAAACAAATTACTGTTTCTAAATTGCACATATTAGTTAATCCATTAACTTCTACAGATGCAGAAAAATGACAACTGGTATACAAGTAGCATTAGATACACTACTTATCTTTTCTATTATTTCCTCTCCTGCAAATTTTAATCTTATTAAGACCTATACACTCATTTGCTTTAGTTAAAAAAAAATTTAAAATTAATCAAAAAACCAGTGGCTGTCATACAGATTATTAAAGCAATCCCTTAATAAATACAGTGATTAATGTTACACTGCAGAAAATGCAAAATATTTAATCAAGATAATAAGATGAGTGTACAATTCTGGACTTTGAACATTTGGGAGGAGGTGGCATTTAATATTAAAACTTACCATTCCTGTGATGTTTGGATTGGCTCCTTTCTCAAGCAACAGTTTAGCTACTTCAGTACGGCCTTTATATGATGCCCACATCAGGGCAGTCCATCCTCCCTGGCAAGCACAATTCAGAGAGATGTAAAAACTGAAAAATACTCTTTAGAAACGTCACTAATGACTCGTATTTCATTTTATATTTGTCCTACGATTGTTTTGCAAGTCCAAAACATAGTAAGGATTGACTACCCAACCTTGTAATCCTACTTATGTAGCATAAAATAATTAGCACGTGCATGAAAGTACTAACTTCCCGTTGTATGCAAAACTTGGGAGAATATCGTGTCCCTGCATTTGCTGTAAACACTCAATTCAGACTTCAAGCATATACAAATCCAGTCAGTGGATAAACAACCCAAAAAGCAAGCACTGTCTTAAAACAAAAGTCTAGAATCCAAATCAATTCACAAGGAGGGTTTACTTTCCATTTTTGTACAGACAGCTGGCCTTCATAAAGTAACGATGTAATGATGTGCTTCTTCAAGAAAAAGAAACAAATCACATGTCCTCTTAAGGGAGTAATAAGAGCAATTAATTTCAAACTGCATTGATGTGTTCGTTTCAATTTGTGCTTCTTAAGGCACTTGACAGGTCAGGTAACCAAAATTAGTTTTAAAATAACAGTATGCCTCTGATAACTGTAACCACATTTTTTATTTATTTCTTTATAATACATTTTTGGGGAGGTAAAAGATCCCTCAGACTGACCCAAGCCTAGAAATCAACTGCTGGCCATGCGGATGTGCTTAACATTACACTTAGAAAAAGCTAGGTTAGCAGGACATGGCAAAACACCTCAGCCTTCAGACAGAGTGGAACTTCAATTGAAGGAAGCACTTGAACTCTCTCCTAGTGGTTTTTCATACTCTTAACTTAAGCAGAACAAAATTAGTCCTTGCAGATACCTAATTCCCTCTTCAGTCAATAGAGACAAGCCTACAGGTCTTCAGAGGCATCTAACCTCCTAATCGTGTAAGCAACTTCTGTAATTCTTTAGGTGGACTGCAGTGTAGCACACACTTTCACATAGAAAAAAATTGGAAAGACAAATGAAAACAAATTCCAGGACTGGTATATGAATAATCATGGTTGTCCAGAGAAAAAGTAAACATGGACAGGTATCTTCTGGGAAAAAAACATTTATTTTACCAGAATACTTTTAAAAAAGCCACCACCACCACCACCAAAAAAAAAAAATAATCCCAACATAACAAACCAACACCTCTCACAGAAAACACACCCAAAAATCAAAGCATTCTTCAGTTTAGCTTTTTTCAAAACAAATGAAGAGGAAAAAAGCATCCCCAGAAAACAAGTTGCCTTTGTTAACATTAAAACAACTATTTTACAGCTGTAAAAACAATATTTAAATATATATTCTTTTCCATTTTAACAGCACTGAGTACATAATTTAAGAATAAAAGATCTTTGATTTCTTTTACAGAACTGAAAATCTCCAACTCTCAAAATTGTTGTTCTTATTAAAAACTATTTTGTTTTTACCGTAGATAACACATACCAAATCCCGATGCTCCAAACTGACATTATAATTGAGTAGTTCTGCTACAACAGCTGCATGTCCTTCTTTAGCTGCTGAAATAAGAGCCGTCCAGTTATCCTAGAAAAGGAAAAAATATTTTTCATAATCAATATTTCAATACAATTACCTTGTTTTTCAAGCGTTTAACCCGCAACAGGAAATCCACAACCCCTTAATAAAGCTGTCCTTTAAAAAAAAAAAAAAGTAATAAACTTGTAGACTACCTGCCAGTTATATACATGAAAATACAGACCAACGACTACTCCAGATCTCCCCTCCATTATGTCCTCTCCCACCCAATGTCTGTCACTTTCCACTCCTCAGCTCACTGCAGATTAACAACTTAAAAATTTTATGGAGGAAGCAACACCTACAAAGGATTAGAGAATGAGGTCAAGACATTGAGAACTGCTGGGTGGGGATGAGATGGCAACCAAGACCACAGAATGGCAGTGGTCTGTCTCCACATACAGTGAGTGACAGCACCCAAGAGGCCAATATGCAGGGGAATTTGGACCACAGCTTCTTATATTTATGATCACTTCAGGAGATACATTTCCGCTTGCATTACACTTATCTTCCATCCACTACTCAAACCATGTCTTGGTGTGGACCACTGTTTTATACGCTATACACACATAAACATAGCAACAGTTTATAAGGTAACTGTTTTTCCTGTAAGTAAGGAAATCCCAACCCATGCCACTTCATCACTGAGATGAGCAAAATCACTTGGACCTCATCTTTGATGCTGTATTTCTCTGTTCCATCCATCTTTTTATGTCAACTACTGCTACTATTATAGCTTCCTAGTAACTGTATTTCTCTGTTCCGTCCATCTTTTTATGTCAACTACTGTCAACTACTGCTACTATTATAGCTTCCTAGTACTAATTTCCCAGAAGAAACAGCAGCAGCATTCAGCAGAGACCCTCAGACATGTGAAACAACTTAAATATCCCTATTCTTCATGAGGAATAGAATCAGAGGAATACAGAGCCAAGAAATTTTATCCAAAATTTTTCTTATATATCATAATTTTCCACTTTCTTTTTTTTCCCCCTCCCCTCAATTCCTTTTCTTTTCCTGACTCTTGAAATTTCTTCTTCCTCTACTGTTAGGTACCATCACATAATGCAGTAATACTTACTGCATCTTCCAAGTTGCAATTAGCTCCCTTCTTAAGAAGCTCCTGGACAATTTCTAAATTGCCTTGCTCAGCAGCCAACATAAGTGGAGTCTGGCCATTCTGAAATCAAAATGATAGGAAAAGTGATGCATCAGGAAGTGAAGCAAACGACACACATACACCAACAATAAAAGGCCAAAAACTACAGAGGAACGTTAAGTTGATCCAGATTTTAATTGCCAGTGAGAAGGTCAGGTTTTCAAACCATGCAGTAAACTTGCAATAAAAACAGAGAATGTGATATTAAACACTGTCCCATAAGAGATTTAAAAAAAAAAACCAAACCCCAAACATTTCAGACATTAAAAATAGCTTCCAAAAAAAAAGTTACATTGTTAAATATTTTTCTTTCTGAATTATTTGCCCACTGAAGACATCTCTAATACAGCCTGTTACATCTTTACATCTTGAAGTAACTCAGTCACATTGTCCAGAAATTAATAAATGAAAAAAAAAATCTAGGAACCACAATGGCCATTAAAATATGCACACCGATTCAAAGTAACAGTAAGATTTCTGCTGAAGTCTTGGAAAAAAATAGCCAAGTTATATGCCACACTTTCATCTGACAGTATACCAAATCCAGACATCATTCCTGTCCAGTGCAACACGGGTTCTTAACAGACAGCCTCATCTCAGGGAAGATGCAAGATAGAAAAGCTGGTTTATTTGCCTTCAAGGATGTCTTAAAAGTCAGTTACAACTTTCAACCTTCCATCAGCCTTTTTCTGTGTCAGCAAACTTCTGAGATACAAATGCTCTGTATGATGGAAAGTAAAACTTACTAAATTTGACAGTAAATTTGTTCATTTCAACAACCTTAATAAATGAAGATAATTTTTCCTGACCTCTATTCTGTCTTTTCTCTGTACCATATAGAAAAATTATATAGTCTCTAAACAATGGAAAAGCTACAGGTTAGGGGTTATATACCAGCAATTTCCCTGAAAAGAATAAAAAAGCAGAATCAGAATACAGTAAAATCACTAATCTTCATTAGTAAAACAGTTAACAGTAAGATTAATAAATATATTTGATGAGTTTTTTCTACTCTTTATGTACAAAAAAAATGCATAGAAATACACTGATTCTTTCAAAAAAGCTTTCTGGTCCATCTGCTATTCCCTAACTAGTCTTCACAGAATCTTCCCCATGACATAGATAACCAACAGTATCACTCTGACAGGATATAACATAATATCTAACAGAGCAATTCTTTACAGGGAGAAATTACACTCTCTTGTAAGTTTGTGTTGTTATAACTATACATTGTATACATTCAAAATTATACTTTTGCTTTTAAACTATTCTTTAGGATCTATCAACAAGCAGTAGTATTCAGGTTTGATAATTAAAAAAAATTAAAATGCTCAAAAAATCAAGAGGAAGGAAAATACTACTTTTTAAAAGAAAAGAGCTTTCTTTGGAGGAGAGAACAGTCATAACTTTTGCTCTTTAAGATGAGTTCTTTATATGCACATTAATATTTTGGGAATACACATGCCAAGTGATTTGGGAAATCACGCGTGACAGATCTGACCACCTTCTGTAATGACAGCATTGGCTCAGTGGATGAAGAGCTGAGTGAGGCAGAGTGTTTACCCCACCTCTAGCAAGGATTTAGACACCGTCTCCCACAGCATTCACAGGCAAACAGATAAATTTATTAAGTAAATGGACAGTGAGGTGGACTGTAACTGGCTGAACTGCTGGGCTCAGAGGGTGATGTCCAGCTGGAGGCCAGTCACTAGTGCAGTACCACAGGGGTCATTACAGGGCTCCTGCTTAACCCCTTCATTAAGGGCCTGGGCAATGGGACATGTGTCCCAAGGTGCACCCTCAGCACCTTTGCAGCCAATACAAAGCTGGGAGGAGTGGCTGGGGCACCAGATGCTGGTGCTTCCATCCAGAGGGACCTTGACAGGCTGTAGAAATGGGCAGACATGAACCTTATTGTACTGAGTACCCAGGTCTTGATATTGGGGAAGCCACACAGGGTCTCTGTGTGGGACTGCTGGGACTGCCCTGTGCTGGACACAGCCAATTCCAGCTGGCTTCTACCAACCCACCTCAGGACGCAGGACTAGATAACCTCCAGGGGTCCCTTCCAAGCAGTGCCTTAGCCACACATACAAAAATCCCTGTTTTAGCATGAGCATTCTTCTTACCTCTTTCTGAACAGTTAATATTGTTACTGTTGTGACTGTCTTCCACAGGCAGGTAGCACAAGAGGATAGCACAAACCAAACCAGAGTATCTCTGCGCAAGAAGAGGTTGCAGATGGGAAAATGATCCCCTGCTCTAAAAGGTGTCATACAGTTGTAGACTGGCTCTGGTATTCTTAGGCAGATGTAAAACTTTTCTATAGGGGTACTGAAAACATCCTTCCCTTTTTGCTAAGAGATTCTCATATATAAGTTCAATTTTTTAGCAAATTGCAGAGTTTTCACCAACACAGAAACCAGAGATAATTACTATGCCTGCCTGTGAAATCCGGATCAATTCTCAAAAGTTGCCCAAGAGTCTAGACACTCCACAACAACTAAATGCTTGTATTTCTCACAAGCACATCCAAGTACTGTATATCTGTACAGCACAGCTAAGTCTAAGTATTGGAATATCCAAATTATAAAGGGGCACACCTGTGTCTTTTTAGGGAAATCCTTCAGTGGTGTGACCTTACAGATTAACACTCTCTCGCAGTCTGTGAGAGAACGGAAGACTCAGAATTGAAGATGCAGAAGGTACCTCAGTACCATGAGCAGAAGAGAAGAAAGAAAGGCACAAAGGAAAGTGGAGGCTGCTAGGATGAAAGCATATCACATAAGACAAGCATCTACCATTAGCTGCTAAGTAATCAACGTATCTGATATGAGAGAGACGAACATGCACAGGGTAAGGACGAGGAGGGAAAAACAGAGAGACTGAGACGTGCTCCACTTAACTGAAACTGCTGGTGTTAATCCAACAAAACTATCCATACACAAACTGGCTGGAACACACCAGTTTTTCTGGCAACTGACCACAGTTAAGATATAAAGGGCTGGTAACAGTGTGGGTGATCCTACCATTGGACAAGTCACTGCAGCCTGGGAGGTCCTGGCACGAGCAAACCTTGGCTTGCCAGCAGTATTTTTAGACCTACTCCACTGGCACTCCTGTTTTTGGTATTTTGTTTTTACCCAGAAAGAAAAGACATCTTGGCAGGTCCAAAACTGGAAACAGAATTGCACTCAATAACATTGAATTCCAACAAAGAGCTAGCACTTAAACAAAATTCCTATCACTGATATGTATAAGCAGCTCCCCCACTGGGTTTAAAACTGATGCAAACCATACATGTCTTCAGAAATTACCTTCTCCAATACAGTACGTCAGAAGACTGAAAAAAAATAGGTATCAGGGAAATTATCTCTGCAAAAAAGGCAGTTACTGAAACCCAGGAGTGCATTTAGTCCCATTAAGAAAAAAAATTTAGAAAAGAAGGCGAAGGCAGTGACACTGTTGATAAAGTCAACACAGACTATCTGTCTGATTCCAGCCATGTTGTTGAGAGGAATTACCAGCAGGGGGAACAGACGACTCCTCAGATACACAGCATGCCAGGTGGTGAGGTTCACCTGTGTGCTCCGAGACTTAAAAACTCTCCCTTCTCAAATACCTCAGCATATGTGCATACACAGCATGAAATGAATGTGCTGACAATGCAAGAAAACTGTCTTAATTGAAACCAGATCTAATAACTACAGTAAGGCTAAATTCTGTACGTTTTCACATTTGCACGATTCTTTTTGGTTTTGAGTAATATACACTATTCAACTTCTTTCCAAAAATATTCTTTCCATCTTACGCAGGTTCAAAAAAATAATGCAACAGAACATGCGTTTTCCAAGACTGACTTAAAGAAAAAAAAAAACATTGGAAAGCCAGTCTTGCATACACAACAAGGTGAGTAAAAAAACTGTCTGGACTGTCAGATTCAATGGGTAATGGTCAACTGTTCACAGTAACTGGTGCCCAGTCAGGAGGGTTTGGAGCTAACATTGTACCATCTTCATCAACACTCAGAACCATGAAACAGAAAGCGCTCTCTGCAAGTTTACGGGCTGCCCCAAGCTATGGAGAGCAGCTGATACACCAAAGGGCAGGGATGCCATTCAGAGGAAATTCAACAGGCTGGGGAAATGGGCTGACAACCTCCCTGCAGTTCAACAAAGGCAAACACAGAGATGGGAAGAAAGCAAACCCATGCAGCAGTACTGGCCAGGAACTGCCTGCCTGGGGAGCCACAATGCAGAAATGGGCATGGGGTCCTGGTGGCAAGAGGCCCATAAGTCAGCAGCACACCCCTGCAGCAACAAAGGCAAACCAAGTACAGGGCTGCATGAACAAGAGCACAGCTAGCCCTCTACTCAACACTGGTGAGGCTGAATCCAGAACACCATGCCCCACTTCGGGCTCCCAATCACAGAGAGACTGACAAACTGCAGAGTCCAGCAATGGGATCACTCAGATGGTTATGAAACTGGAGCATAAGACATGCAAGCAGAAACTGAGAGCTGGATTTGTTCAGTCTGGAAAACAGAAGAGTAAGGGGGCATCAGCATTGGTCTTACACTACCTAGACGGAAAGGGAATCTTAGAAGACAAAGGCAGATTCTTCTCAGAGACACACAAGAAGATCAGAAGCAACAGTCACAAGATGCAGCAAAGGATATTCCAATAAAATATAAGGAAAATGTGTTTAACCAAAGAGTGGTTAAGCACTGGAGCATTGTCCAGAAAGGCTGCAGGTTCTCCATCTTTTTGAGTACTTTCAAATCTTGCTTGTTAAGTCCCTGAGCGACCTGATGTAGCAATGAAGTCAGTCCTGCAGTTAGGAGCACGCTGAATCCAATGACCTCCAGAGGTCACTTCTACCATGAATTTTTCTGTAAATCCAAATATCTGAATATGCTACGTAAGTCAGCAAGGTTCCAGCTCTACAACACCGTTTAAGAAACCAGAACTAAAATAAAAATTGATTATATAAGCTGTACATCCAGATGAATGAAAAGTCCAGATGCTTACCAACCAGACAATCTACTACAGAGAATGAAATAAATTAGTCAAATCATCTCAACTTTTTTGTAAAATACACAGAAGAATTAGTAGTGCATCAAGATAATCTGAATTCTAAACATTGTGCAAAACAACGTAAACAGTCACTAGCAACAGACATTTGCGTGAATGAAACCTCCCAAGAAACTCTCAGGAATCTTTAATGCAGTGTAATGAAACCGCAGCACATTTGTTTAAATTGCTGGTGGTGATCTGCTCAAATCAGACTAAATCAGATGACAAAGCAGAAGCTAACAATTACCGCACTATGCCAGGATTCGAATAATCCACATTTAAACTCCCTATTTTGTATCAACACTTCCTGTGTAATGCTCGTAAAGTCACTTAATCCTCCTGGTTACATCTAGACTTACTTTTTGGATACATATCTTTTCAACCAGATGAGCATGTGCTCAGAGTAAATTGCAATATATGACCCTATTTGGATTGCGTAACAAAGTTTCTCCTGCCTGGGAACCAGAGTTGTTACCATCCCAGGTTTCACCCCAAAATGGACAGGCTGCAGAAATACAGGTATAATCTCCAGACACAAAGTAAGGATGGAGCTGCACTTTCCCACTCAGAAGAACACTCAAAAAACAAATACAATGAAGACGCCAAGGTGCTGACAGAGACTGAATACCATGTGTTCAGTCTGTACAATGGTAAGCAATCACTTGAAAATAAAAGTGAAATTTGTATATTAAATAAGGAGTATGATCTCACTAATTATTCATTCTGTAACTAACAAGCTGCAATATGAAACCGACCTTTCAAAAAGTCATCTTACCTCATTTCTCTCATCTACATCCCTGCATTTCTCGAGAAGCGCTTTCAGAGCAGGAACATTTCCTTCTTCTACATAGGTCAACAGACTCTGACTCATCAGACTTGCCATCTTCGCACAGTATTTAAAATGCTTCTATAACAAAGCTTATCTGTATTTCAGGAAAGGAAAAAAAAAGCAAAGTGTAAGTAAAGGCTATGAGAGTTAGCTTTGACATTAGAAAGTACGAATTGTACATGCCAACAAGTTACTGGCTGGATATGAATACCTGCCATTCTCCTCAACAAAATGCTGTGGAAACGCGCATTGAAACGCACTACATTTCAATGAAGAGTCAAGTGCTTAATATTTCTAGTTGTTAGAAAATTACACAACTTATTCCAATTTTTAGGTGTTGTCTACATACGTATTTTGAATTGAATGCATGGTAGTCATTCATTTGCACATTTTTTTTCTGCATATATAACATCATAGGAATACCTGTATATGTTACACACTTTACAGATGCAGGTTATTTACAATAACCCCCTTATCCTTTATGTACATAAGCAGAACACTGAGACTATTCAGCATTATGAAATACAGTGAGAATATCTAAATTGCAGCCATACGGAACTCTGAGAGACACCATTTATTAAATCAGTTATCATCAACTTTACACAGAAATGCCTGAATGTGATGGCACGTTGTTAACTTGCTAGTCAAACTTAACATAGCTTCTGTTGACTGATTTTATGTTTTTAACCTCTAATATGCAAGGCAGTTTTTCTTGGTTAAGGCAGACCATTAAGAACCATTCAAGACTTCCTAAAAAGCTGTGGGCTGGTAAGTTTAGAGAACCAGTAGTATTACTGTGCCAAATTCATACACATACGACTCCAGAAGCTGAATTATCCATTGCACCTAAATTATGTTTCCCTGGATGCAGAACAAGTTGTGGGGCTAAAAGCAAGGCTCCACCCCCCCACACCCCCTCTCCTCACCAGCGGATGACATGATTGCTCTCTGGCTTTTTCTTGAGCAATAGCAGAGGAAAAACTCCCATTTAGCGTTAACTAAAGCCTACTGGTTAGGCTATTCTCTATCAGGCAGAAGCCAAAGACCAGTGGCTTTCCCAGGCAAATGTTCTAACTTTTATTCTCACATAAAAGCAGCCAGTGAATTTTTTTGCGCTCCCAACTGAAGTGGAACATTAGCCAAAAAGAGACAAGAGGAAGCCAGCAGGAACTTCACTACACTTAGCAGGGAGAAGCCTAGTTTAGATTTAGAGATTTAAATCTCTAAATGTATCACATCTTTTTTCCTTTAGCAAGGAAGTAAATACCCTGACAACAGTGTGTTTGTCTATATGTTAGACACAACCTGAGCTCACCTATAGCACCACAGACCATCAGATGACCCACATAGAGAAATGCCTTGTTCATAAAAAAGCCAGCAAAGAAGCCAACACAACCAGTTCAGTTAGGATGACAGCAGCTGTGGCTACATGTAAAGAACTGTAGGCACACATCACTGTCTAGTGACAAGAGATTCTATAAACTGTGTACGTTTTCGGTATGCAAGCAGAAGAACACGAGAGGATGAAAAGGAGGGACTGTGACTCCTACTGTTACATTAGGGCTTAAAATCCAGGTTGCAGTTTAAGGGACAAATACCAAAGAGAATTTAGGCATCTGAACTCTCCACATGCCATGTAAAAATACACAAATCAAATCATATAATTTAGACATTATTTAAAACCCAAACCTAAAATCAGTTCCAAAAAAAAAATCTAGATTTGGCATGCAAAGCCCAGCAACAGTTTTACTAGGCACTGCACAAATAGCCAGTCTCTCCCACAAGAAAGTTATAAATAAACTAAGAACACAAGAGGTCTGTCGTGTTTACTGTACAGCTGAAGTTACCATCATGCAAAGGAGGGTGAGGAGTACAACAGTGGTGTCATATGATTGTCTTTATTCTTTTCAGTAGGAGGAAGAGCTGATTGAGAGGTTGCAAACTTAAAACCTAAGCCACACCAAAAATGAAATGTTGAAAAGAAACAATGATTGTAGTGATTCAGTACCCACACAGAGGCCATTTCAGATACATAAATACCAGAAAAGTCAGCATCTTGTCTGGCATCCAGCTGCCAGTCCAGAACAGTCCACCTCCCTTATGGCTTGCTCCAGTATCACACAGCCCTACGCAGATGTCTCAGATATTCTCAGGCACCTAAAACGATGTTAGATACTCACATGCAGGCATCTGAATTCTTCCCATCATTTTTTAGGTATTTCAACAGAAGTTAATGAAACGTGACTTGCCACTAGCTCCATTGCCACCACAGATGTTTTCTGATTTCCCTGTGCAGTGTCCCAGCTTCTCTCTAGCTGTACCTTAAATCCCCACACTATTTCCCTACCAAATACTAAATTGAAAACTGTATTAAAAATCGTCAGCAAAACATGACTACAATGTCTCACCAAGTGAATTATACTCTGCAGTTGCTATCAAAATTTCACCAATTAATTCTTAGCTAGCGTGAAAAAGAAAAAAGTATTCAGCATTGCTTCCTCCTCAAAGTAAGATTCTTCCCTTGATGTTCCCTACTGTCATATTTCAAGGCAGCAAAGGCAGCCCTGCTGCATGGTAGATAAGTATCCTGCTTCAGAAATCATTACTTGAACTCCCAGTTACCAAGACAGCGCAGCTTCTGCCTTAATGCAGATCTGAATCCTTAGAGGCAACTTAAACCTTTGACTAAAAGCAAAATACGTGATGCTAAAGAACACATCTAGAGCTACATTTACAAACTCCACATTAACTTTTTTCAGATGATAAAAGCTTTGTAGGGGTGAACCACCTCCAAGTATATTAACAGTCTTTGTCACCCACGCTTCACTGTCACACAATATCCCCTTTTTAAAATTAGTAACGGTCTATTTAATAAAAACAAGAACAACAAAATCAAATATTATAATTATGAATTTTATATCCTCATGCTTTCATTTGCCAGTTTTCAGGCAAGCTTCTTAGAGCACCCAGAAGATTAACATCACTGGAGTGCTTTAGGAAAGCACTGTTTAGGGAGTCAGTAACAGAAATTCCCATTTAAAGTGCAACCCAAATTCACCAGGCTAATCTATGCATTAGTATTCTTCTCATCCTTAAACACAGCAAAATAAAGAAAAAAAAGGCAAAAAAAACCCAAACAAGCAAACAAGAAATCAAACCAAAATAAAAGCACCACCCCGCTAACAAATATACATTAAAAAGGTTGGTGTTAAGTTTTTTGGAAGCTTTACTTTTTTTCTCCCCGGGAACAATAAACATGCCTGAAATTAGGCTGAACCTCATTCACGATATTTTCACTCAGGAAAGCAAGTTGATATAAACTGAGAGCAGCCACAGTCCATCTTTTTATTAAATAAGATTTATGTTATTACATTATGAAAATTAATCACTGTACTCAAAGTCCGCATGGGTGCTGGACACTAAGGTGTGATTTCTTCCAATACTTAAGATTTCTTTTACATTATGATAAATGCTTCGAACCAAGACTCTGAGGTACAGTCTCTAGCTAGACAAGGAACTCTATTCTGGCTCCTCTAATGGAAAAACTTCCTGAAATCTTTATTCATACACTTTTCAAAACAAATAACCCTTGAACAAAAAAACCTCAATAGCTTATCCTTTACCAAAATAAAGGATGAGAAATTAATCCCTGCAAATTTCATACATTTATTGCAAACCCAGTATCATTCAAGAGTATGGTCCTTAATTGCTCAATTAACAGCATTTACTTTGTTCTTTGACACAGCAGAAGTATTTTCACAATCTATAACAAAACTTTCAGTTAAAACCAGGAGCCCATTTGGAAACTGATCCCCTTTCCAGTAAGGACTAATGCTGTTACTTTTTTCTCTCATCAAAGTAAGCCCATTCCCAGACCCCAAACCAGCTCTTCACTCACAATCCAAACTTCCAAGCTTGGAAATCTCACAATGCCCTCAGGCAGCAAATCCTGGTATCTTACAAGACCAACCACACACCGAGAACTATGAAAAGGTATATTAAGAGCACAAATGCTCAGGTGAAGGTAATGTTTGCACAAGGATTGACCTGGTTTTGTAAGGCACTCACATCCTGAGCTGAAGCAGACGTTATCACTGTTTTGGAAAGACTGCAAAAATTTGCTGATTTACAAAAATTTAGTATCTCTCAACTGCACCAATACTGACTGCAGAGGTTCTGGTAACTCAAATCTGCAGATATTTAATGTACTCTCAGAATCCTGTATCAGTTTCTAACTACATAAAAAAATATTATTACACAATAAGTTTTCCAAATACCACCATCTTTTTCATAGCTCTCACCCATATTTTTTTATTGTGTGAGCTGTGATCGTTTATGAATAAATATAAAAATTGGTCAACAAACACTAGAATTAGTGGGAAGACTTTCTTGTTTTCAATAGGTAAAGATCGTAGTGACTAACGTAAAATTCATACTCTTCATCATACAACAAAAAAACCTGTCACCTTTTTAACACGTTTCCTTCTATTTCCAGATACAAAAGCTACCTTCCCAACATGCAAGACTGCGGCAGATCTTTCAGTTAACTGTAAAAGGAAATAATTACAGTGCTGCTGAAACCTGGGCATGCACAAATCAGATATGGAAACATGCAGTATTCCTCCCATAAGTACTGGAAATGCCATCATTCCAAATTAGAATTTAAAGAAACGTGGACTACAGAAGAATTGTATATATAAAATTTACTATAGTAAGACTAACGTTAAGTCAGTTTCATATTCTCACACGTTTTTATACTTTATGATGGCATAAAAAAAAATTAAAAACATGCTGGAACATCACCTTTACTCATGCTGCAGAGAATCTTGCTAATACAAGCACTACCCATCCTTTATGACACCTTATTGTAATCACTTGCTAAATGGACATATTTCATAAACATTAAGAGATTACAAGCCAGGCATTACATGAAGCAGTAAGTATTTTTAACTATTCTTTCTACAGGGATTGAGTCAGTCAGGATTCTGTTTAAAGAACAAACTTTTGAAACAGTTAAAATGAGTCTCTAAAATATTAATTTCTGGTAGTCAGCGGCAGAAAGAAATAACAAATCTAAGTTTCCATAAGCAGTCTACACCCACACCTCCAATGCCTGAGGTTCCAGTGTGACTAATGACCTTATGCTGATTTTTCAGATTTTCCTTATTTATCTGGGAACACTTAATTCTACTTCTTAGCCACCCTCCTATTATCCAGATGAGAAAAGTTTTAACAAATTACCTCATTTTTTGTTACTTTCTATCAAAGAACAAATAGCGTAATTAGAAGATATTAAAAGACACAAAAAGGTAACTAGAGACACATTCTTATTTTGAAGCCTGTAACCAACAGAACTAAAACCAGTCTGCACGAAAGGAGGTCCCTATCGTTGTAACCATTATCACAGTACACAGTGAGAAACACAGGGAACTGGAGATACACAAGTCATTCTTTTCTACCTTAGGCACTCAAGGAAACGGCCATTTCCAAATATTTTAACGATGGATTACTTTTTTTTTTTTTTTAAATAAACAAGACTGGGGATTACATCCAAGACTGGAAAAAAGAAAATAGGTATTTAAACAAGAAGTTACCATGTCGTCTGATAGCAACTATCAGATATGTCTATGTTCTATCCTGGTTAAAAGATCAATTAAAAGAAAGGGTATGTGAAGTATCTGATAATGGGATTTAAACCTTATCAGAGAAACTAGTCTACCTTTAAGACAGACTTTAAATATGGTCGATGAACAATAAGGTATTGCTAAGAACATCTGAATTCCAAGAGACAATTCAATTCCTGTAGAAAATACAAAATGCTTAGTCAGACAAAACACTACATTTTAAATACTTCAAATAAAAGAAAGTAAACAGAAACATTAAGTTTTTCAATATATTAAGCTGATACTAAGTTTTTCAAAGAATTATACCAACCAATATAAATCAATTCTGTTGAAACCCATGTAAAACACATAGGAGCGCAGCAAAAGCGTCTACGATACCACCTTACATGGTCTTATAAAGCCAACACATTTCTCCGTGTCATAGAATCAAGGGTTTGTTAGTCACAGATGCAAGTTCTATAGCAAAAATCTAACTTTTAGAGTATTTTCACCTAAGGAAAAAGTTGGTTGAGCGATGGAGATCTTTCTGTTAAAAAGATTTCAAAATGAATATGGCCACATTTCATAAGCTGTGGTTGCACAGAATTTCGCATAGATTTGAATTTCTTAATAACCAAGTTACTTTACATAACCGTTGCAGAATAAAGAATAAACGCCTATCCAATAGACAAATAACGTGGGTTTTCTTACATACCTTGATCTGATAAAACCCCCTCCTTCTTATCTTTCCATTTCATTACTATTTTGGGTAATGGTTTTAAACTAAACCAGGGTAGGTTTAGACTAGATATAAGGAAGAAATTCTTTACTATGAGGGTGGTGAAACACTGGAACAGGTTGCCCAGAAAGGTAGTGGAGGCCCCATCCCTGGAGGCATTCAAGGCCAGGTTGGACAGGGCTCTGAGCAACCTGATCTAGTTAGCGGTGTCCCTGCTCACTGCTAGGTTGGGCTAGATGACCTCTAGGGGTCCCTTCCAACCCAAAACATTCTATGATTCTATGATTATGCCCCTCATCAATCCTTTGTCTGAAGTTATAGGTGGAAAATCACTTCTCCCAACCAATTTTTAAGCATATATGGGAAGTGGCAAAGCCCTTCCCGTAAGAGATTTTGCTACTCAACTTTTCCCGTGGTGCCCGGAGGCAATGGGCACAAACTGCAACACAGGAGGTGCTGTCTGAACACCAGGGAACACTTTGGCACCGTGAGGGTGGCCCAGCACGGGCACAGGTCGCCCAGGGAGACTGCGGAGTCTCCGTCCCTGGAGATACACAAAAGCCCTCTGGACACGGTCCTGGGCAACCGGCTCTGGCTGGCCCTGCCTGAGCGGGGGCGTCGGACCAGACGCCCTGCGGAGGGACCTCCCAACCTCAACCATTCCCCGGTTCTTTACCTTGGAAATCAGGAGCCAGACTCTGCTGACAGGTCGAGCTCATCTCTCTCCAAGGTAACAAAAAAAAAGAGAAAAACGGCACAAGCGGCTCCCCCACGCCCGGGGGCGGAGCTGA
>NW_009259798.1:992628-993306 GCF_000687185.1 Egretta garzetta
GGCCGCCTCAGCACTCACCCCCGGGCCGCTTTCTGAAGGAAAAGTGGGGGGGAAACCCACGTTTTTTTTAAAAATTACTGATAGATAAGCCGAGGCGCTTTATCAGCACGACTGTGGGGACCGCTGCTAGTAAACATGAGGGGGGCGGGGGGGGGAATCTCACCTCACCACACCGCACCCCTCGATGTTCACCAGCTCCTCTCAGCGGCCCCCACCCCGGCGGGTGTTTTGTAAATTCACCTCACGGCTCAGGCCGGGGCACGCGTGGCCATTTCCAAAGTGTTTACGGCCACGCTAATGACAGATCTTCAGCCTGTGTTTTCCGTGACGATAAAATGCATCCAATGACTCTAAAAGGTCACTTCCATCTTCGGCACAGTCCAAAACTGTGATAAGGGATGCTTCTTTATCCAGTTGTCCAAATGAATTAAATGGGAGGTGATCACAGAATCATAGAATCACTTTGGTTGGAAAAGACCTTTGAGATCATCGAGTCCATCCTTTAACCTAACCCTGCCATCCCACCACTAAACCATGTCCCTAAGCACCTCATCTATCCTTCTTTTAAATACCTCCAGGGATGAGGACTCTACCACCTCTCTGGGCAGCCCATTCCAGAGCCTGACAACCCTTTTGGTGAAGAAGTTTTTCCTAATGTCTAGCCTAAACCTGCCCTGG
>NW_009259798.1:993706-1038488 GCF_000687185.1 Egretta garzetta
TTACTGAGGGCACACTCAATCCCCTCATCCAGGTCATTGATAAAGATATTAAACAAAACCGGCCCTAGAACTGAGCCCTGGGGGACACCGCTTGTGACCGGCCGCCAACTGGATTTAGCTCCACTCACCACGACTCTCTGGGCTCGACCATCCATCCAGTTTTTAACCCAGTGAAGAGTACATCCATCTAGGCCATGAACCGCCAGCTTCTCCAGGAGAATGCTATGGGAGACTAACCAAGAGTAATCCCCAATGACTGCATTAATTACATTACAGAACCTAACTTAAACCCAGGGTGGCATCAAAGGATGGCAAACAGCAACAAACCAGCACGGGAAAGGAATATAACCCTTGTACTCCTGCTTATCTCTAAGGTTCCTGATGCCCAAGGGTCAAAGCAGTGATATAAAATCTTTACAACACTCTCTAAAGGGCCATCGCTGTTAGCTCCTTAAAGAAACATCTGACAGCGCTTCCTGAATATCCCAAATACGTACAATCAGAAAGCATGCTGCAAGTGCTTTTGCTCACTTTTTAAAGCATGATTTCTCCTATTACCTTAAGAAATTCTTCACAGATAAAATAAACAGCTTCCTTAACGTGCACAAAAATTGTTAATGCAAGGCAGAAGAGCAAGCTGTGAAAATCAAAAGCTAAATCCACTTAGATCTTGCACCAAAACACTGATTCACCTGAAACACTGGAAGAAATTAGGGGCATAAAGCATATTCTTATTTATGCAATAGAAGTGCAATGTGAAGAGATGGAGGATGAATGAATCCCTGTGGTTACTGCTGAGCTGAAAAGTGCTCATTCTGTGCTTACCTGAATGCATGCATACGGGCCACCACTCAAGGTCCCAATGTTTCCAGCATCCATATTAACTTACGTACATAAGAGAAACTGTAGTCTGATGAGACACTGCTTATGTTAGCCTCCTGAGACCTATGGATTTTTCAAATGTTTTCAAAATAGTGCTGCTTTTCAGTGTTTATGGCAAAATGTATATTAATCTCACGCTTCATGGATCTCCTCATCACCCGCAACCTTATTCCACTATCACAGCTTTCCACCCATTAGCTGTGTTCTCACCCCACGGCTGCAAATTTGTCAGGCAGAGACAGTAGCTCCTTCCCTCTTATGTACGAGGGAACTGTACACAGCTGGGAACACGGAGGCAGGGAAGGCACAGACTTCTGTACCGTTCTTCACTTTCTTCCCCTTCTGCTACAGATCAATCCAAGTCCTGACATCCTTGTGCCATCTGACCTCAGTTAGGGAAAGGCAAGACACGGTCTTGTGCTCTTCTACATGCACATTTTCCCACCAGTGATTAATTCATACAGACGATGAAACATGATCCCCCTGAAGGGTCAAAATGGGAATCTAGTAGAGTTAGGATTTCACACAAAGCATTCCACTTCTCATCGAATACTTTTGGTGGTGGTGCTGTTGATAGGGCATATAAATAGTCTGTTAACAGTTGTCCCCCAAAACTTTTGTCATACCATTAATACAGTTTAAG
Organism: Egretta garzetta; assembly: GCF_000687185.1. Lineage (NCBI taxonomy): Eukaryota > Metazoa > Chordata > Aves > Pelecaniformes > Ardeidae > Egretta > Egretta garzetta. Next base: position 995,232 of record NW_009259798.1, read on the forward strand.
TGACACTTAACTCAGAGTAGAAATTTTCTAGAGCCTGTGAAGTGCAGAAATACTTTATTTTTATTATGCTTTTTAAAAAGGTAATAAACGTTGATGTTTGTAAACTGCTGCAGTAGAGCATATAATCCTACAAAACAAAAAATTTCTTCCAAGCAATTTTCTTTTCTCTTTCCAGCTTTCCCACGCCCTGCAGGATTTCACAGAATCACAGACTAGTTGAGGTTGGATGGCACCTCTGCAGGCCCCTTCTTTGCAGCAAGGGCACGTTGCTGGCTCATGTTCAGTTTGGTGACCACCAAGACCCTTAGGCCCTTCTCTGCAAAGCTGCTTTCCGGCTGAGTGCCCACCAGCACATATTGGTGCCTGGGGCTGTCCCTCCCCAGGTGCAGGGCTTTACACTTCTCCTCGTTGAACTTCATGAGGTTCCTGTCAGCCCCTTCTCCAGCCCACTGAGGTCCCCCTGGGTAGCCTCATGACCCTCTGGCGCATCAGCCACTCCTCCCAGCTTGGTGTCATCAGCAAACCTGCTTGTCTCAGGCACAAAATTGCCCCACTATTCAGATTTCAACCTCTACCTAATCGTTGCTGTGCTTTAATCATTGAAAAGCTTATTATTCTGATTATAATTACTGTAATACTTAAAACTGTTTTCTTTCCTTCCTCTGATTTCCTCCACTTAAACTGATCAAAATCATGACCACATAACATGCATATTTTTGCCACCTGACAAAAGCATTAATATGGGAAGAGACTGTTACAGGGTAGAGTACATGGGCAGCCACGTTACTCATTGTGTAACAACCCAAATGGTAAAGCAGCCAATGGGGAACAAACCAGGAGGATTTGACCCAAAGACCAACATATTTCAAACAAAAGGAAAGCTGGCACAGAATTCTCCCCCATGAAGTTATTCATTATCAATCAAGGAATTTATGTACCTATCAGGAAATCACTGGAAGAACATTGCTTTAGGCAGGAGTGGTTTGGTTTTTATCTCGTCCTGGATTTGTATTTAAATGTTTTTCTTCTGACAGCAGAGTAACTAGAATAAAAGTGTGGAGAGGCCTTTACTGTCATAGATAATGAGTAACCCACACAGAGAAATAACTCTTTTGCTACTATCAATGACCATCCTAAGAAGATCTGTAAGATGTGCCGGCAGATCTTGCTGAGGGTGCAGGGCTCCAACCCTGATCTAGTAGGTAGGTCGAAGCCATCTTCCCTTAGAACTACTTCTGTATTCTATACCGCAACAGCCTGCCTGTTACCAGGAAGTTACTCAGATGGAATTAAGTTAATTATAGGCACAGGAAAATATCTGCTGGCTCCGGGATGTTCTTAATCAGGACTCATTCTGTTCAGTACCTTGAAAGAGCAGAGTTAAACATTTCCATCATAAGAATAATCAGATTCACCAACAAGCCTTAGCATCCTGAAGCAGCAGTAGAAAGCTGTGCTTTATCTTAATGTGTTCAACTGAGTTTTTCCACTAAACACAGTAACAAATGTTTAGTTCATGAAGATACTTTTCATACTCCTGACCAACTCCGTTGTGAATGTGTATTTGAGAAGGCAATTTCCACTGCAGTCTTCAACTTCTGGTTGAAATGACAAAAATCAACAGAGCTGCTAAAATTGCATCTGTAGTCCTTTGTGTTGAAATGGCAAGTATTTTTATCTCCCATGATACAGCTTGCTAAAAGAGAATTTTAAACACGCAAGGCTTAAAAATATCATTGCTACAGCAGGGCCTTTCAAGAGACCCACATGCACCTTCCAGTATTCCTCCAGGGTGGGACCACTTGCAGAAACAGACCTTTGTAAAGATGTCTTCACAAAGTTGCAGTGGCTTTACAAGGTTTGTACTGAAACAGAATGAATACCAGGTCAAAAGAAGGGAGAAAATTATTCAGTATGAGACAGGAAACTATGAGAACAGTCATTGTTTAGTCGTGACATATAATATCCCTTCTTTTCTATAACAGTCTAAATGCACGTGGTAAAGAACCTGTAGGTCAAGGAGTCTCAGCCTGCCTTAACATGAAGAAAATGCATGTGTATGGTATGCATTTAGTCCCGCTCTTTCGGAATCGTCAATTAAAGCAGCAGCTTGTTCAAAACACTGATTTGGATTCATTAGTTGCAATGTTTCCATTTCTCAAGGTAAAAATACCCGAATATGCTTTCCGATGGAGGGTTTGAGGTTGCATAAGTACCTTTCCCAAGTAACAAGAGGCTAGACTTGAAATTCTATTTACCAGCTCTACTGAAAAATAATTACATACATATATTTGCATATAAGCTCCAGAAAACAAATGGAATAAAAGCAATTTTGAACCAGAACATTCCAAATAACAGCACAAATGCATGCATTATAATGTTCAGTAACCTAAAAGGAGAAATTGCACTAAAGTAATTTTGTTCTTCAGCACTCATTAAAGACAGCGAGACACCAAAGAATTTAGAAAAACAAGTTCACTTTTTTTAAACTACAGTTTAATCAGATTTAAAGACACAAATTAGAAAAAAAACATTTATAGGCAAGTTAAAAACACCTTTAAAACATAACAGCATGCTGCTTCTGCAGCACTGCTGAGACAAATTAGAAATAAGTAATTATTAAAATATCACAATCACAGTGTAACTAACAGTGGCATTTTAATTTTACCATACACCAACACTTAGTTTATGGATCTGTTGAAAAATAACACTTTTTAAAAAATATATATTTTGGAATAATAAAAATGAAACTCACCGACGATGCATTATAATCTGAACCAGGAAAGGCAAATTTAGGAATACTGTAGCTATCCACTTTTAGGGGTGTTTTCTCACCTTCACGTATGGGCAGTTGGAGGCATAACTACTTCTGCATTGAGGTAAAACTATTCCCTTGAACGCGTAACCAAGGCAGGAAAGAACAAAATTCTGTATTTTAAATTCTTAAATTGAATAACTTATTACAACATCTTTGAATAATGCTATATTTACCCATCTTACACTATTTTTCATTCAATATGTTTTGAATGTTCTCTTCTAACTGATCTAGAACACATCTGAGGTCTGGGATTTCAGAATAACTACCTAATTACTATTGCATCATTTTGACACCTTTGTCACAGTAAGACACATCAGAAGATTCTTCATAGAAACAGTCAACATCACTGGACAAAAGAAGGTACAAAGAAAAGATGTAAAGAGAACCGATAAACACATAGAAAGGCAAAATATGCGTAGGCAAATACTCCTTAACTTGTTGTGACAAAAGATTGTTGCACCTTTAAGATGTAGCATTGCACTATACTGATTCCTGGTCTCTAGGCACCCTGTTGCTCTATTTTCTGTTTCAGATCACATCGCCACAGTTTGGAAGCCTAATCCAACTAGAGCATGGACCACAGCTACCTGTCCATATGACGTACTGTAGTGAAACCTATATGAAAATCCAGCTTGGGGTATTCTTCCCTCAGAGAACGAAAGGAAGGAGGATTGTGCAGAAGTCTCTTCTGCTATGAGGTTCGTTTGGAATAAGGTGCTGGAATGAATCACTATTCATATGAAAAGTTTCCTCCAAAAGTGGCCCTAACTCAGATTTCAGTCATCTCTCTGAAACCAAATTTTGCATTCATAGCCTCCAGCAAAATATCCTGTAAGGGTTGGTTTTGCAACAGAGTGAAAGCAGCCCTTCACTTTTCACTTAAAGCATAACCAACAGATTCTATTTTCACTTGAGGAAGCAGAAAGCTTAGTACTCTGAGAACGGAGCCCCGCAGCCTTCAGCAGATGTAGCATACAACCAGAGGGCTCATGGTAATATTGATATGGCCTATTTTAAGTATATTTAAGCACACTGTATGTAACTGCAGTTAGACAATTCATAAAGTTTACATGATGCTTATATGCACATGCACGTGGATTTAGACGATCTAAAAATGTCTAAAACCAAAGCCAGGCCTATGTCACTGGAAACAGCTAATGCACAGTGATGATGAAGTGGCAAAGTTTGCTTTTGCACATTTGTATACCTAAAGTGAGCAAAATTATGTTTTAAATATTTAGTGGGATGAAAGTTGTTACAGTTGATGGTTAGGTTTTATAAAAAAAAAAACTAAAAAAGCTTATCTCAGACCAAGTTTTTAAGAATTATTTTTCTTTCATTTAGTTTTGACCATAATAAGCAACTGTTGCAATATTTGCAAGTTGTAGCCTTGCAGGGTGACTTCATGGATGCCTGGATTTCGTGGTGTTCGCAAAATGTCTAGGTCAAGACAGCAAACACCTCAAAAATCCAGGTAGATCTAGCACAGAGCAGCTACAGCCTGGGTCGCAAGCAAGTAGACCCTCTGTCAAGTTCTGCGCATGGGGTTAGCTCCCCCCAGGAACCCTGTGGCAAACCCTCCCAGCCACTGATGGGACATGCTCTTACCAGAGACTTCTTCACAGCCAGCTTTTCCACCGGGACTGTGAAGAAGATCAAGATTGACAGTGCCAACTAGCTTAGATCCAGACAGATCTGGTATTCTAATGGGAGTAGGCTCAAGTCACTAGACTATCTGCTCAGATACTTATTCAGCATAGCACTTAAAAGTTAAACGAGTATTTAAATACTTACAAGCCAATTGATTTTTTTAACAGGAAACTTAAAAATACTCCCAAGTGCTCTTCTGAGTATTACTGGACCTAAATAAATACATAAAGGCTAACCACGTAAGGAAATGCTGTGATGAATCAGCACAGAACCAAAGCATATTTTTCATACATAGAGTCTGCGTCATATTAAAATCCTTAAATTTATTTCCATCTGGTTTTCTAACACTGATGACTTTTCAACATAAATGGCGATATCTCCAAATTTTCACTGAAAACAGAAAAATTTCAAACCTGATTTCAGAATTCAAGGAGAATTACAAAGGGAAAGACTTAAGGATAAGGGAAATGAAAACCTAAACTATTTAACTTGTGCTTTTAGATTTCTTTATCATTCAAGGCCAACTTATAAAGTTGAGCATGTGAAAGTTTACATGTAAGCAACAGCAACACATTTGCAGGCAAACGTGAGGACACATCTGACCATGTATTTAAACAAATTGTCAACAATTTGTTTGCAAAGCTTCTGAGAGAAAAATCCAGACTCTGTTAAAACTACTTTTGATATGAATTTGACAGGAGGTCAGGATCTCATAAAGGTCTCCTCTGCATCAGAGGGTGTTTTACCACTAACCAAATCAATGCCATCAACAGAGGCACAACTACCTAGCGTGCATCCTGTCATGCAAGCACAGCATTTATAGTCACTTATTCCCATAGGGGAAACAGAACGAGTCAGTTATTTAAGTGTAAAATTTTTCTAATAAATAATACACTGTACTGGTAAAACTCATACCACAAGTCCATGTAGAGCAGGGAATATACAAAGATCTCTTTGTAAAGTCTTCTCACTAAAGTATGATTTGTTATCAAGAGCATACTGAAATTTTTTTACCAGTATTTTTACATGGCAATGTATTTTAAATTAATATCACCTATTACTGAAATCTTGTCTACACGTCAACTTAAGGAATGGCCATGGAAGAATACGTTTCCCGAATAAGAAGGGCATATCTGTAACTGTAAAGCTAACAAAGCCTTCCCGATTACAACAGTAGTAGGCACCACTGAAAGTATTATTTAAATATATAATATATATCTCTTCCATTAACACAGAATCATGAAGGTTAAAAAAGGTTAAGCAAGCAAATAGTTACTATCAGGGTGACTACATTTACTAACTAACATTAACTCATTAAGTGCCTGAATGAATTGTTCACAATAGGCAAATATCTGAAAAGCACCATAAAATGATGAACGATATGTTGTATTTACTTTTCATAGTGTGCTGATCTGCAATACAGAAAACACTTTTTGGATATACATGAGTTAATAAGTGAAAGAATACTTAAAAACCATGTTTCTTTCATGCCCCAAACATTCTAGGAAATTTACTTTCTGCTATTTTTCTCAGCAAGAGCAACAGTAAATCACCGCCATCCTGTCAAATTTGGTATTATAAAATGATGTGTGTAAAATCTAAAAATTATCTAAAGCATCAGGGCTGGCTGCTCTTGACTTTCTGACTGTATGGATAAAAAGGATCCAGTGCGATAGCAAGGCAGAAAACTAGTAAAGCAGAGGGAAAGCAACAACAAACCCCCAGTCTGACTAAAATCAAAGTGCTGCCATTAAAACAAAAAACCTCTTTCCATAACACACAAGGTAATTAATTTGCATGAAGAGTAGATCTTGGTTCAAAGTACTTTTATATTCAGCAATGACATTTAAAGGGCAAATTCTAGGACACTACACTTAAAAATAATTCTGTACAGAACTAATTAATTGTCATAATTTTCTTGTGTTGCAATTACTTAAGGGGGTTCAGATAATGAAGAAAAAGTAATTGTATTGCACGCAGACACCACTCATGTCCATTTTGAAACCCATACCTTGCCACTAAAGCATGTACTTATTTTCTTAGCTGTTTTAACTTCCCCATATACAAAAGTTCTGAACAAAACGGTACGTGTGAATTCACTCACACTGAAGTACCAGCCTTTGCCATCCTAAATCTGCTTGTTTTCTGGGAGTGCTTACAACTGTTTTCATATTTCATAATGAAGAATTAGTAAGCCTCCATCGCACATATGGGCACGTATGCCAAAACAAAAAACCAAGAGTACCAAAACATTAATGGGAAAAATGGCACATTAGATGTTGTACTTGCATCCAAAAGTGCTTGTTTGGGTAGATAAATTTCTCTTGTTGGTGCAGTCTATCTAAGTTCAACAGCAATAAATGCTGAAAGAATCACCCCTAATTCTACTCACCCACCCAGAAATGTGCAATTCTATTTGTTATTTTATGTAAATGGCCCTTCAAGAACAGAATGCGGAAAAATGTCTTTCCTGATTCTGTGTCTAATACAGATAATCAAACATAAAGAAACTAGTGTGCCCTTACTTATAAATGACAGAAGAAACCACAATGCCATTTCAAAGGAGCCTATGACAACCACAACCCCATGTAAGAAGAGGTCTACCTGGGTAATCAAAGTAAGGACTTAGAAGTCAGATTATTTTCTTTTAGAGATAATACAGCTGTCACCAAAACAACGAACACCCCTACTCATTTAAACAGCCTCATCCACTCTCACTTCATATTTAGTGCCTCCCTTCTGACTGTGTAGGTTCATTAGTGCTAACCTACGTATATGGAAAAGGTATGTTATCCTACTGCAGTTCTAGGCAAGGAGCCAATGGCCAGACACAGAGCTGTCGCAACAAGGAGACAACTCTGGCCTGACTTTGGATCTGGTTCTTTAGATCTAGAGTAAACCAGAAGTGCTGTAACTATTTTGGCATGGTAGTATCCCCAAAGCTGGGGACTATCATCACACTTCCGGTACTAAGAATACTCACCCCAGTAATGCCAGACATTTGATCAAACATCTAACATTCAAAATATGACAACATTTTTCTCATTCATTTGTAGGTTACTAATTAACAGGCTGCATTATTTTTCTCCAGTAGTATTTTGTATCAGTTTTAAAGCTAAAAAACCCATGTGGATAAACAGTTTGTGTTTACTTAAAAAAAAAAATATATATATAAGAAAATACAGAATGTAAGCAATTAAAATGTAGCCCTTTAACAGCAGCAGTACTCTGGCAGGGACCATCATCACAATAAATGGTCTGGAATAGATATAATCACTGCATTATTCCCTTGACACACTTCCATAATTCAGTCAGTCAGAAGGATTTCTTTCTTTCATTATGTTACCCACAAATATGACACGAATTTTGCATCTAAAATTCTAATTTAAAGAAAAGGCTTTTCCTCAAATTCACATACTTTGGATAAAGGGCCATCAATTATTAAGCATACAGAAAATGGTTATGATAGGAATTTCATGTCTGACTACCTGTGCATTGGAGTTCAAGGTAATTTCATTATTTTATACTGAATGCATCATCATCTACTGTATTCCTGAAAATGCAAAACAACTGTAAGTATTAAAAAAACTTTTTTGTAAAACAGTTCTATTCTAGAACAAGTATTTCTGGTATTTAAGGGTAAAAACGCACTTTCGTCGAAATCCTGGTGCTTGTACATTGTCTTCTCTGTCCTATGGCTGCCTTTCCTTCGCCAGCTGCAAAGCCCACTTGGCAGTGTTTTTTTTTATTGTTTTTAGGTACTTCAAAGTAAAAGAAACCTAGATTAGACCTATCAAGCCCTGGAAAAGGTGGACCTTCCAGTGTTTCTTTTTTTTTTTTTAATCTGTTCAGAAGGGCTATGTGTAATTATACTCTTTATCAAAGAAACCGAACTATAATTTGGCATCAATAATGTTTACAGTTCTGTAATGTACTGCAATAGTTTGAGATACTTTAAGAAAACCCTCCAAATACTGAGATGCTTATTGCCGTTCCCTTTTAAAGATTCAAAAGCCTTCTAATGGCTTTGTATTTCCTATTTTTACCTTCTTTACAGCATATGGTATTACATATTTGAGATATGCTTTCCACATAAAATCAAACTTGAAAATATCCACTTAGAAACAATATTTCAGTAAATAGAGGGTTTAAGGCAAGTCATTCATTCGGAAAAATTAATTTCCATTTGTTAATCCTAGATTGACACAAATTTATTCCACCCCATCAGTGCCTTGGGATACACAACGTACATTCAGCAAAGGGCACACATATGACCCTATGGACATACGTTGCAAGTCCTGAGTGCCCATTGAAATAATGGTAATATCTTCATATAAGGCGTGACCCACAGGGACATGGCATGGGAGGGGTTAATCTGTTTTGTTTCCAGTCTTGCTATTGTATGTGATTTTCCTAGGTAATGCATTCTTGTCTTACTAAACATCTTTGCAAACAAATACAAACCCCTTTAAAAGGTGCTAAAAATGGGTTTCTGAAAACATACAAAATATATTCATCATAGTATTTCCTCAATCACTGTTTTAATGCTTGATATCTGCAGGTTATGTCTTGTTTCTGACTGAAACTATTATTTGTTGAGGAATAACTGTTCTTTTGCAAAAGATTTTCTTCTGGTTTTTTGGACCACACAGGCTGGATGCTTTCATGCTTTTTACTTCCTTTTTGAGTTCTTTTCAATGGAAATATCAACAACACCAGGATGCTGGCAATATGAAGACAGAAATAGCAGGAGCTAAAAAAAAAACAACAAAACAAAACACTTCAATAAAACTCTGACCACTCTTACAGGATGCTTAATGAATACACTGTCAAAACCTACTCACATACAGTACCTTTGCACATAAGACACTTGAAGTCAGGAAGACATTAATGTTTCCTTTTTAAGAAAAATAATAAGGGGGAACTCAAAATGAAGTCTTCCCCCACAGTACTTGGTGCTGTAACAGAGATGTAAAGTGAAGAGAAATCTGCTTTCAACTGTTTTTCACAGAAGTTACTTTTGGGAAGACATTACCTAATCTTGCTATAAAATAGTTCAAGTGCATATAGTAATCTTAAAAAAACTCTGGTTTTGGTTGTTTTTTTCCCTAGCCCAGAAAAAAAAGAAGTCTATTATGATTGGAAAGTGAGATCACTTTATGGTTTCTCATACACAACACAAATTATGTTCAAGCACTAGAGCAGAAACAGAGTTTGCTCAGCTAACAAGTCTTATAATTATCACTAAAATAGCTTCAGAAATCTTATGCTACAGAAAATACTTCTATTCCAAGTTAAAGAAAAGGAAAGAGGTAGGATATGCTTACCTGTAAAAGGTGAAAGAGGGTTTTACAGAGAGCAGTACAAATGGAACAACTGTGTAACTTATTGCTAGTTGAGTTGCCATCCATGTTATAATATCATAACACAGTTTAACAGCAGGAGATTCAACAAAATAGTGTCTGATATTGTTTCTTATCTGAAAAAGCAGACAAGATTAAGTTAGCTTAGGAATAAACTTTGAGAGCTATCATACTGTGCAGTTTGTTGCACTTCCATAATTCATATGACTAATTTAAATGTTAGTTTGGTCAAGTATCTTCAAACTATTCAAAATACGCATTGACTTCAATAGGAGCAAGTTCAAATTCCCTGCCTTTTATGATAGTGTGCTTCATCCAGCACAGGAATTTAAGTATTTATGAATTTAAGCAGAATTTAAATAAATTAGTCCCCCCCTAGATCCAATGTGACTTTGGACTACTTGTCTGAACGAGGCAGACATTCTGTTCTATAAATATAGAGTGTCGGAGTAAGTGAAAGCCAGAATGCTTCCATCCAAAGCTTCTATATGGCAAGCCATGTTCACATACTTGCTAGTAAGATGTGTTTTAGGACAAGTAGGGTATAAATCAGAATATACAAAATATCAGTTCCAATGACATTTCAGGAGTCTTTATAACAATATCAAGTGCAACTATTATCAAAGGACTATTTTCTATGCTCAGGCTTATTTTGTTTATAAAATTCTGTTCAAACAATGGAATACCAAAGGTATTTAAAAAAAATCCGGCACAGGTCTGGGTTCAGTTTTATTTAAGTCTACAGTTAAAAAGACAGCAGTAGATCTTTGCCCCTCCTTCCTTTGACTGAACTGCCAATTCTTGTTCACACTCTTATTTGCTGGCAAGCCAAGATGGGCTCAATTCAGCCTTTGTGTAGCTTGGTATCACAGTTGCCACCTCCCAACCACCCACACTGAGGTAGTCCTCCCTGAAAAGCTTCACAGCAAAGGACAGTCTAGCTTCTACTTCAGCTTCTTTAGAACTCGTGGTTCTGAAGAACACATGGAAGGCTAGCTTGTGCCTATTTCATTCTTTACATTAAAAACCTTTTTTACCCTTCTTGTCCTTCTTACCCAAATATCCCTGTAGGTATCACATTCCCACTCAGCCTTTGCCTAGTTAAGCTAAGTAGAACAAGTCATTCTGGCCACATACCCTTAACCCTACCATCTGCCATAGCTTTCTCCTATGGTCATATGCAATGATGTGTTCCTGAGTTCTGTAAAACTTGGATGAAGTTTCACAGAATTTCTTGTAGAGAAATGTAGTATTTTAGGACTTGAAGGACAACGCCTAAGATAAATCTATAATTGCCCCTAGTAAACACCTGATTATGAAATGTGTAATGATTAAAGAGAGTAAAACTAGTTGAATACATGCTTAGGCATGGCAGGAGGAGAAAGTGTGGGTCAGAGTAACCAAACTTTGCAGTCTTAATAAAGGCTAGTAGAGTTAAATAATAAACATGCTAAAGTACCTCTAGCATATCTTAACAGTTAATATTAAATCATAGAATCGTTTAGGTTGGAAAAGACCTTTAAGATCAAGTCCAACCGTTAGCCTAACCCTGCCATCCCACCACCAAACCACATCCCTAAGTGCCTCATCTACCCATCTTTTAAATACCTCCAGGGATGGGGACTTGACCACTTCCTGGGCAGCCTGTTCCAATGCTTGACAAAGTAACTGTCCATACAGAAACTAACAATATTTTTATTTTGTAGCCTACTGATTGATACATATGAAATGAGAATACAAACACAGCTTTCTAGCGAAGCCCAGGATGATGTGCAGTGAGCACTCTGATTTACTGGACTCACCTTACTGAGAGAACAACTTTTACCTGTGAATTGTCCCTGAATCTTGGCTTTTGCACCAGCCACTAGCTGATAAACGTCAGAAGTTCACTGTGATAGAGTCTGGAAAGGAGGGACCTATACCTCTTGTAAAGAAAGGAGTCAATTCTGTCAAGCAAGGACTATACCCACACCTTTGTGAAGAAAGAGGAGGAGCATCTGGTTTATTACTGTTAGTAACAATCTAAATCTGAAGTACCACATTCCCCTAGCTATTACAGCAACAAAGAGCAGTCTGCTTAATTTCTCATTCTCCTGGTTCTGTTGACAGAAAAGTGGTCTGTTATTCTGCTCTGAGCTGGCAGCTATTTTTTTGTTCATCTTTCCCCCTGAGTAACTGATAAAACCGTCTCTGTTCTTACTCAGCTTTCTCAAGCAAGACAGACTTATCAATAATCATTCCCACTGCTCTCATAACTAAAAAAAGGAAACAAAACTATCAGACAGATTGTTTGCCTGTCAACTGTAAATTGTATCTTTGGACTACAGAACACAATTTTCTTTCACAGAACTACTTATTATTTAAGATACTTGGTTGGTACTTACAGCTCGTGCTGCTAGTGTCATTAGCACTCCTGTTAAAAATGTTAAATAATATCCTGGGTAAACCCCATGCCAAATGGCAGAGAGGATGAAGGTTTGGATCGTTGGGCTGAAGGTGGCTCGCTCATAGCACACTCTAGCAAGTCAAAGACAATTTGAGATAAGTAACATGAGACACGGATCACCAACAATCTTCCCAGTTTTATACATTTATACTTTCAGCAGTTTCATCTCCAACACATAATTTGCAATGGAACTGCAGTTTACTGTTATTTAATAATGTCACCACTATATTATGACTTACAGAAAATACTTAAAGCTATTCACAGCTCCTGATTTAACCCCTCAGCTCTAACCTATGCTCAGTGCCATCACATATGGTACTTATTTATGGTGAAGTGACACAGAAGCGTCTGAAGACGGGTGTTGGTGTTCATAAGGGATCTTGAGCCATTCAAGAACACGTCTGAAAAGCTAATGCTGGAAGGTACAGACTCTCCTGCAAACTCTTGCAATGAGTCAAATATATATTTTTCATAAAATGAAAGCAGCTTATAGGAGAAGGGAAAAAGTAACAACCAGCTTCAATTTTGAGTAATAGAGAGACTACAGTTGAAAATGTGTCTGTGTACGGCAATTAGGTGAACATGATGATGAAATTATAATTAATGACTCTAGGGATGTGAGAATATCAAATAAGGAGGAATGCTAAACTCTGCTATTTAAAAACTGAGACTTGAATTGGTAGGCAAGGTCCTACAGTAAGGAATTCTAGAAGGAAGAAGGGAAACAGGAATCCAAGAAAAGTAGTTTCTAGAAGACAACATTACGTGACACAACAACAAACCATCATCATGTGGAAGAATGATAGGAAACATGGTAAGGTCCTGATATGGCTTCATCAAGAGTTCTTTAAAGTCTTTAATGATCTGAAAACCAAAAAGCAATAGGAAATATGGAAACAGATGCACACTAACATGAAGCAAAAATCAACAGCACAAGCATGCATGAACATAAATCTGATGCTAACATACAAAAATGAGTTTTAACTAAAAAAGGTCATAGACACCAATATGTTAAAAGGTTTTATAAACACATAGCAAGTAACAGAGAGAGAGAGAAGAGAATGGATATCTATTATTCAAAGAGGAAGACAGGCTAACGATACAGAGGGCCGAAATATTCACTACTAATGTTTGTACTTTACTACAACTTCTGTATACACAAAAGATTGCTGAGACCAAATGATACAGTCAACGTTAAAGAGCAGAAGGTAAAAAGGCAGGATCTGGAAAAAAGTGCAGGGTACCAGCAGAGCCCCCCTCCTTGCCAAAGGGCTTCACTAGCAATGCTGTTAAGATGAGAACATGGGCCTGAGTAGAGCGCAGGTGCATGCATGCGTAATACACAAAACTACCTGAGGACATTTGCCCACAACAGATTATCTTAAAGAGGAATGCAACATTGGCCAGACTAAACAGTAACCAGGGAATTTCAAAGAGACTTTAGGAACAAAGAAGGTGTCGGCCTAGAAAGTAGAAAAGCCCTAGGAAAATTTTGTACAAAGTCAGGGGGACACCTTGGAGCAAAATATTAGCCATCAAAACCTGGTTTGACACTGCCAGAAGCCTCCCCACCAACATCATGACCTCTGTCTCGGCCAAGACAGAGCATCTTCCCTGGTAGACACAGAGTAGCCTGCAGCCAGCTAGAGGACTGTCAGCGCAGTAAGCAGTATGCAGGGAGCAGTATCTCATCCCTGTTAGCCACGTGCACGTGAACTCGTGGCACGCTTTTCTAATTGGCACATGAATCAGCTGTAGTTTTGCAACCCACGTGTCCTTTTGGGAGTGGAGGTTTGCACATAGCCTGTGTGTGCATGTGTGTTTTTTTAAACTCTTTGGGATTAGTTACAGAAGAGTGTTTAGAAATTTGTTTATTAAGCTACAACACTAAGTGCTTACAAAATGTTGTCTGTTCTAGTACTGATATTAACTCTGAATGTATATTTCACTGACTGGTGGTTAATTATGTCTTGTTAATAAACTGATAAATGGCTTCAATCTTTATTTTGGTTTAAACTACTTTAAGCAGATTTTTCCCTGCAAAGCATTCAGGAGCTAACAAAACTACCTAAATTAACTAATGAAATTTCAGCTATATCAATGCATGTCAGATAAGATCTATACTAGGAAAAAAACCCATCAGGCTTCAATATCAAAGAGTTAAAAGTAAGATTAAAGACTCCTCCAAGGATCTGTCAATAATAAATCGTGTTGAAATGCTTCATTTGACATTCCTAAAAGCAAAACAAGGAAATATGGTCATCACAACAGGCTGAGAAAATCTGTTCAAATATGGGTGGCTCAGGTTATCTGTGATTTGCTCTAGAAGAGGGAAGATGCATCAACTGGCCAGCAAGGTACTCCCCTTGGCCACCTGGTTCTATGCTTTCATTACTAGCTTGGGCGGTAGACTGAGCAGCATATTTTTCCACCCTGCCTTCCCTTCCTTTTTTGGGTGTGCGTGTGGAAGGGGCAGAGGGGACAAAAGAGATTGGCTTTATTTTCTTAACAGATAGAGCACTAGAATCCACAATTATCTTGACAGACTCAAATGATGTTCTGATATCAAGAAGATGAAGTCCAAAGTCTAGAACACCTAAGAAGAGAAGCGGAAGATACAAAGCTATACGCATCCATTTAACATCACTGAAGGAGTGTAGCTGAGCATGAATATGAATCAACAGTATGAAACACTGAGTATCAGCTGAGCATGAATCAACACTAGATTGCTGCTGCAAAAAAAGACAAATGTGATGTATTAGTAAGAGTTATCTAAACAAAAGAAAGGTAATTAATCCACTCAAAGCACTCAACTCTGCCTTTAACAATCCAGGGAAAGACTTTAGAGGTCTTAGCAGAAGCACTGCAAGCACTGTAAGATGACAGGATGTTTGGAAAGAAGCCAGAAGAGAGCAACAAGAACCAAAAGGGATTAGATGTTTTCTTTGGAAAAAAATCAATGAACAGGCTGAGGGGGAACAAAACAGCTTCCACAGTCAGGAAACATTATCATGATATATATTGTTGATATAAGCTGCTATGTAAATATCTATTTTAACTTGCATGCTTGTAACAATAATACCCTTGAACTGCTGTATTTTGTGATCTACATTAAGTGTTTATTAAACATCTTTATGATCTGTAGATGGTTAACCATGTTTTTACAAAGGGTGTGTTTTTACACACAATTAGGGTTTAAGTTTGGTTCCTCTTTCAAGAGTATCAGAAAAGAACAGAATGAATGCTGACATCTGATATTTCTGTGTTTCCTGCGAGATAAATGCCTAAGATTTTAGATACTTCCATAAATGGTAAACAGGTGAGGTATTAAAAGTGGATGTTTAAAGTAATACCAGAGCTTGTCCTCTATTCAAACATTGCAACTAACCATATTACTGGCAATAAAATATATACTCTGGATCAATGCCTCATATATAATCATTAAAACATCATAGTTGTAACAAAAAAAAAGAAAACATCCACCCTTCTCTCTTTCGCTGTGGCAGAATCAATATGTATTTAGACTACCCTAAAAGATTCTTCTATAACTGTTCTTAAAAAGTTAAGAGTAATTAATTGTTCTTAAATTGAACTTAATATTTGTTGAGACATGCTTCAATTTTTCTTTGCATCTTCTTTTAATATCACCCTGAACAATTCATTTGCATTTTTTTCTTTCAGTTCCTAACAGAAATGGTACTCATCTCCACTAAAAGGAGTTTTAGTTTAACATCATTCAATTTAGGAGCTTTCAAAGTTTGTTGGAGCACAACCTTGTCCTATTAATTTTTAATACTGACAAACTTCTGTTCTCTAAATAAATTAAAATGCATTTTTAAAAAAAGCTTATTTGCTTTATTAAATGATACATTTCAATACCTGCAAGTATACAATACTTCCTTACTGACTGCCCAGCAACAGATTCTATTGCCTATTGAGCCAGCTAGAACAATCGCATACATTTCAATTTCTGTTTCCAGTTGGGTCAGAAGAATATTTAGGGAAGAAATTACGGAAGACAGAGAATACACTATAAAGAAATTTGTTGGAAGCAACATCCTGTTGCCAGTCATCCTAGAATAAGAGATCCTCTGAGTGATGCCAAGATGGGGGTCTCAGTTAAACTCACACCTATTGATAAAAGATCATCTACACAGAGACTGGGAGAAGTGAAACAACATCTCTCTACTACTCAAGAACACTTTTTTACTTTCTAGTTACCACAAAGAGGTAGTAAAAGCAGAAGTAAAAATCAAGTGATTTAGTTCACTGGACACTATACCCATTTCCCACACAAGGAAAAAAGCGTATGAGGGATACTTATTTGCAATTTTTTTTTGATAGCACATTGTAGGGTTTGATATTTGCCATGCACTCATTACAGGAGGAGTGCAGAAAGTTCTTTCACAGAATGTATGGAAGTTCCTGTATTACTGTGTGGCTTAAAAAAAAAAAAAAAAAAAAAAAAAAAAAAAGAAAGCAGAGTTTCCACAAGCTGGCAAGCCAAAGATGTGCATTTTGCCTACTGCTCTCAGAAACCTGCATGGCTTTGAATGCCAAGAGGGGGGGGGAAAAAAAAAAAAAAAGACACATCTCCACAGAGTAATACTTTTAGGTTCCCTATGACCAGTGAAGAAAAACAGTTTCTAGCATTACCTGATACTTTACACTAAGAGAGAAGTGCTAAATTCAGAGACTTTAATTCAAGTGTTGTAAGTAGAACGTCCCATGCAGTTGCTAAACAACCGTAGTGTTTTGTGGGGTTTAGCTTTAAATGTTAAATTATCTTCAAAGACATATTTATCCAAAAAACTTCATTGGAGAACAGCTTTCCTGTAAGAAATAAATACCTTTTAAGCCAAAGCGCTGTTTGGATATTCCAGTTATCAAGAAACATCTTGAAACTTGTGGAAAACTGTAAAGCAAAAACAAAGTAGTTATTTCCGTAATTGTAAAACATTACAAAATATTTCAGAATTCTGACATAGACATTATTAAAAAATCCCTACTTTGTGATGAGTTGAATAAGGTATTTACTCAACTACTTATAACCACAAAATATTTTGGAAGTCAACTGACAAGTAGAACATATTCAGAACAGATTCTGTTTTCCATCCTTTCCTAAGGGTTTGAACACATCATTTCTGACTTAGAACTTATTCACTATTTTGACAAACAAAACACACAGGAAAAGTTACTGAAATTACAAGCAACTACCTACATGGGCATGCATTTTATTTGAAAGAGCCATGAACAAACCTCTATTTGCTGGATTCTCAGATTTGATATTAGATCCCAACGTGTAACTCCATTTTTATCATAGCCTCTAAAGCCAAACCCTGCTGCATTATTAATTGCATCTGCTGCAATGAAACAAAAAGAAACAAGTGAATTATAAACTGCCTGTATTACAAATTGTGCATCACACAAGATGTAGTTAGTTTAAAATATTTATCGCATCATAAAGGCTACATATTTATTTTTTTTAATACTGAACAAACAGAAAATAAATAACCCAAGCAATACGCTGGCTTTCAATCAAATAACTCGTACAAAAGCAAATGAATGAGAGGCAGTGCTATCGACTTTACAGTACTGGCATCCCCCTCTCATACCACCTACTTAGGACTTGCTTGAGCAATCTGACAGAAAAACAAACTCAGTGAGATGCATCAAGACCACGAAACAGTGGCTGGTTGTAACGATCTGAGACAGCAGCTCCACACTCAGATGCATGTCTTTGGTCTTCATTATGCAGCAGTGATATTTAAAGCATAAAGATAAAAATTGCACGATTCACTTCAAGCAGGTGCACATTTACAGCACCATACAGAGCAGCGCAAACCTAATAGAAGAAAACAGTAATTTACAAAGCAATGCAGGGTTTGTCAGGTTTCCACTAATGGCACAAGTCCACTGCTAACACCACTTCTGAACATGAAGTGTTTACAAGTGTATGTCAAACATCAAATAGTTCAAAGCAAACAATATTTTTCCCTAGGAGAAAAAGCTGCTACCATCACCTGGACGATGTAGGAAAATACAAGGGATCTCCATCTGAATATTGCCCATCCCTTTCTTTTTTTCATTGCCTTTGCTTCGACTTTGCTTTGCTTTCAGCTTTTTCAGACATTAACATTTCCTCAGCTGTACTTCTCAGATTAGGATGGCCACTTGCAAGGAAACAAGTTTTTTCTCCAAATACTGCCTCTGTTGAGCCAGGTGGTTGGTTGCATGCACCCAAACATGGACACACATCCATGAGGCGTGAACCCAACCCTGCATCCACCTGCATGGGTAAGGGACCATGGGGAGAAGAATGGCAGCTCCCCTCCCAGTTCAGAGGAGTCCCGGGGAACTGGAAGCAAGGTAGGCAAAAGGCTCTGCAGAAGTAACACGGATCAATCTAGTCCTCTGATCACAGGACACAAGCCCCTTGTTAGCTCAGAATTCATCTAAAGCATTGTAATTTAAAAGGTGACAGTCTAATTGCAGCTAACAAGGCAAGAGAAATTGCTCAGTTTGTATTACCATATTAAAAAAGAATTTGTACAATAGTGACTTGTAAGAGAAATTAATATATTTTGCATTTTCCTTTCTTATTAATAACTTTTTCAAGGTATTAACCCAGTATATTTGGAATGTAAAAGAACCAATTGACTCAAACAGTTCCTTTCCTGAAGTTCAGTTTCTCTAGTTATCTACCACTCTGGAAGAGGGCTTTGTGACATTTTATTTAATAGAGCGTAATTTATAATATTTTTATTTCCTCATCAATAACAATTTTAAAAAACATCTTTGAATGCAACAGAATTTGCTGCTATAGATCTGATATCACTGATGTAAACTTCAAACATTAGACAGTGATTTTATGCTCAGTTAGAAACAGCTGAAGACATGAACTCCATAATCTCATTAGCTAGAGCACAAAGACTACAGCTAGACTAAGTACTCATTTTATTAGCTAGCATTTTAGTAAGTATTCATTTTAAATAATTCGTTTTATTAATAGATTTTTTTTTCTTAAGTGCAAAGAATAGCAGTGTACAACTGAAAAGCATAACATCCAGTAAGACTGTTAAAGCCCCTTCACATTCCACTCATACCATTAGAAGTTTAGATGAGGTAAAGTGGAAAGAAGAAAGTAAAACAAAGCTATTTAGCAAACAAAGTACAGAGTTGATATAGTTTATTTTCTTCACTATTTTACCAAAGGAATGCTAGCTCCACATTGCTAGCAAGCACATAAAGACAAATCCACCTGAAATATTACAGGGAAAAAGACACCAACAAAGATTACTCATTTTTCAGATGACTCCTACTCTTTCCAGACGATGATACTGGTGCATAAAAGCACAATATTCGAAATAATTTCATTCCACAACAAGCCCCAGAATTACTATATCCAGACAAGCTGAAAGCACTTCATTCATTGACCAGGAATGAAACCAGCAGCTGTAAATGAGTCATGCTGCTCTGCTACACTAAGGCTTTCTTTATTGCATTGTTTCCCACAGATTCCCTCTCAAAAGAATTATGAAAAAAAATATGCAGAGTTGGAGAGGAGGAGGAAGCTGATGAAATCTGGTTTGTGAATCAATTCCAAGATGTCAGCTTACACAAATACAGCATTTTGCTGTTGTATGTGTTGTTTTTGTCAAATAATGTGAAGTGAAAAGCAAAACATTCGTTAAACTATATCTTCTATTCAGTGTCTTAAATCAGTGACTATGGATGTTATCCCATCAGTCAATTAGAACTTTTAGTGAACAAAAGACTAGAACTGAAGTGTCACCCACCAAACTCTGAAAATACTACTGCGAATCTACTATTAACAACACTATGATATATCTGAATTTCAATATATTCATTTTTCCTTCACACTTCAATAACATCAAGCAAATTACTGATAACTAACCACAGAAAGAGGTTTAGAAAAACTTTCCAAATATGCCAAAATAAACATTTAAAAAAAAAAAAAAACCAACCCCCAAAAAATGCCAAAACAAAACCCAAAAAAACCCCAAACCAAACCCCTGGGATTGTATGTCAGACTAGATTTATTGTAATTTTTAAAACACAAAAAAGTAATTGCTCATTAAGACTGTCACTCTCCAAAAACCTTCTGTTTCACTCAGACTTGTCAGGAGACCATGATCTCATTTGCCACACTGTCACAACACTGTGCTTTGGTAAGTTGGTAAGTTTTACTTCTCAAAAAGAGAGACACCATTCAATATACTTTGACAATACCTCATAATACTTAAATGTAATAATGCTTTCCAAAGGCCTCAAGAGGGCACTATCACTTTTTAATACATACTTAGTGTGCAGCATCTCAAATGAAACTTAATACATACACTTTCTTTTATATTTTTAATATACGTACTTACCTAAAGTCCATGCAAAATAATACTTGGGTCTGGCAGCCATAAGAGACACATATAGGTAGAAAAGCCTTACAGGCCATGATGCTGTAGCTCTGAAGTTATCGTCAATGTTGTATTCCACAGGCAAAGTTTTTGTAATAGTCATGTGGAAGAGTAAGGACAGTCCACAGATTAAGAGTTTCTGTGCCACAGCTATCTGAAAAGTTTAAGATGGGAGACTTTGTAAGCTTCATTTTTTGTTCCTCTTCAAGAAACAAAGGCAAGTTATAATCTTTCTTCCCTAAATAGATATATAGAGATATATATACATAAATTTTTCAGTATTATATACTACCAACTTTAAAATAGTTGGTAACATTTTATGGATGCTCAAGGAATATGACTTTCTTGATTAAGTTGTAAGCACCACTTCTGGCAAAGACAGAAAATCCAGTCTGACTACAGGGAGTCTGTAAAAACCCTTTCAATAATGGGAACATCTTTTGCAACTCCAGTTTTTTCTTATTCCATTGTCAAATTACTGAAGCAAGTAAGTTGCTGAGACACAAAGCATATGATCTAGGAGGAGATGAGTACAATTATTGCTGAGACTGCAAAAACCATGGCACAAGCTTCAGTTAATTTCCAGTAATCTTTGGCATAATGCAGGTGTTCAGTTGCTGCCCAACTCAATATATCACTTATCTCTGTTAAATTATTACAATACGTAAATTCTAGACCAACTAAAATACTGAAATAATTTATGAACTTGCAGCCAAAATACCACAGTTCTATACAGACCTGTTTTCCCAGTTAGAGTGATCAAGCTGTAAATAATATGCTCACAAACACATGAAATCACATTGTTTAGGTAGGACCTGGACTCAAAGTTTTCTCAAAAATCAGTTTTGCTATAACCACCACACTAAAGAGTATGTATTTTTAGGAAAACATTTCTAAGGTTCCACTATAAAACACACAGAGCAATAACGCATGGCATTGTCTGGTCTGATCTGCGTCCCAAGGGCAGATACCACATTCTGTGCAAATTCCTAAAGTAACACACTAACCAAGCACCTACAAAAGAGAAGTTTGAGAGCTAGTTCATTTAAATGTAATTTTTACATTTTGATTGTAAGTAATCTCAGTATTTAAACATTACAATTTTAATTTAACTACAAGTCTACAAACACTAAACTTGGCAAAAAAACAATCGATCTAGCTATTTTCCTTTGAAGCATCAGAACAAGAAGATAACCAGAATCCTTTTTCTCTCCATCCTGCCTCCAGTATACCCACCCAACTTTTAAAGACAAGGCCCTGCTTCAATTATAGTGCAGCTTCACATATCTAGTTCCAAAAGAAAGAGTAATTCTGTTCCGTGATACAGAATGGAGCATTAAGTGTCCAACTGAAAACACAGATTTCTGTGAGACACCGTATCAAAGGTTCGCCCAGTCACACAGATGTAAGAGGTGGTACAACCTGATAAAAAACTAGACTTGGAAAAGCTGTAAAATGGTGAGGGTAGCTTTAGATATCGCACATATTTCATGGGGCTCATGTCAGAAGATATTTCAGAGGATCACAAAACCCAGCTAATTACCCAGACCAGCTGGATAATTCAGGAGGCAACTACCTATTAACAGCTAAAGCTGGTGTTTAATTATTTGTTTCTACTTGCTTTCTAATAAACCGCATTTTAATATTTTACTCTATTACAAGAGTTCAAAGTAAGGGGCATTAACTCTCCAAAAGCAGAGGGAATATTCAGTTGGCTTAACTCTTTCACAAATTTAAATAGACATGGATGTTCAGAAAATTGGTTTTTATTAACACTAATGAATCTTTAATTTTGGCATGCAATATCTGATACATACAAAAGTTAGATATTTGTAAATACCAAAAGGCATCACCCTAAAGTTCTGAAGACAGTTGAAAGGATTTAACTTCTGTCTAAGCCACAATTTAAAGTCATGTTCAATTTAGGCATGAGAAACAATATTTATAGGCCAGTAACATTAACATGCAACTTAAAATACTAACATGCAACTTCAAATATAAGCATAAACTTATAAAGCAGGTCTTTTCCATCTGAAGATCTCTACAAAGTCTCAGAATGTTTTGGCAACCTGCAAGTAACGTTGTCTCCGTTTAAAGGCCTGCTTTTTGCTGTTGTCACTATTTACCAGTTCTTCTGTTGGTAAATAAAAATCATTAATCAGCCTATTCAAGCCCACAATATGCTTAGTACTTCTGTGAAAGGTTTTAACCAAGTCATGGAGGTCAAAGCCCTTCTTTGAAGGAAAAGCAGAGTTTCAACAAAATTTATCTTACAAAAAAAATAATTAACTCATGCAGGGCTCTGCCATAAATTATACTTTTAAAAAATAAACTGCAGTCTTTTATTTGTAGTTGTAAAAATACCATAGGAGGGAAGGTGTTTCAATTTATTTATTAAGTATTTAAATGATGTATTTCTACTGGGTTTTTTAAACAGTAACATTTAGGGGTAGGGATAAGCATAACTACATCCAGAAACAGCATGACTTTTTAAAATTATGCTACTACACTCAATAATTATAAATCCCAGAAACCCAGTCAAGCATGCTGATACCACTTACAGGGGTCAGGATCAGGTATGTTAGTGTCCTTAGCAAACAGTGATGGAGATAATCTCCTGCCTCTACAAGGACTGGGAGCTGCAGTTTCAAGACTGGTTTAAGCAGAGTTTCTGAAGGACAATCCAAACACAGACTGCAACGCAAAGAAGCAGTCCTGCCCTGTCTCCTCACCTGGGCTGTATGTTTTTGCTCTTTTCCTTCTAGTGAGTCAGCTTAGAAAAAAAAAAAAAAATCAAGTAAAAATCTAGCCTTTGGGGTTTGCCTTTTTTTTTTTTTTTAATGACAAATTAGTTTTAGACTGGATCAAATGATCTGAATGAGACCATGACACAGTGTGATGCATGTTAACATTGCTACAGTAAGCAAAGGACCCAAACCCACAGCCAGGACCTACCTTATTCAGCAATAGTTTATACTTGTGTTGGCCTGAATCATTACGGAACTACAGCCTGAGGCTTGCTTACAGCACTCCAGTTTGAATACATTTACACAGAAACAGAAGTCTTTACCTGACACCAAAAGAATCTACAGTTCAATTATCTATAGAAATGCATTTGTTAAAACATGAATTCACTTCCTATTGCTTAATTAACTAGGTTATTGATACAAGCTTCTCTGCCAAGGCATAAAGGGGTAAGCACTGGACTGCAAATTCACAGGAGTGCTGGTCGGTATTTACAAGGATGAAGTAACTAATTCATAAGTTTGAAGTTTAATTTCATTCACTCTTTAAAGTTTTCAACATATCAAGCTGAGAAGTAACACCTGGTTATTATGGAAAAAGTAAAAAACTGCACTTCCCCAAAACAACTGTTCTGTTAAGAAACTAAAAGAACTTAAGCTATAGGATAACTGATCTCACATGAAGTAGAACATAAAATTTATTTTACAACAAAAAGGTAAAGAGGCTTGACTCATTCAGCTTTGACAAACAAAAACTGAGCCTACGTGTATAAAAATACCAAATAAGGCCAACACTGGGAAAGTAAAAAGGTACTTAACCTAAAAGACAGGGCCAGGACAAAACCATTTCATTCATTACATGGTAACATAATTAGGTTGAAAACTAGATTCTTAATCAGAGAAAGGAGTTGAGGAACAGCTTTCTAATTAAAGCAATAAAGGTAAAACATTCGCTGAGCTCAGGAATTTTATAAATATATTACTGTATAAACACATATAATGTATAGAAATATACACCAAAAAGCAGCAAAGTATCTTAACCCTTTATTTGAATGAATCTGTTACTCTTCTCTGTTAATAAATGATCAATAAGGAGCTCAATAAAACATTAGACTATGTTAAAGCCTATTATTTTGAGGAGGTTAGCACCTAAGGTAAAAATTACAGGTAATTAAGAAAGAACTTCATAGCCTGTAAGAAGAGCCTGCATAATAATCAAGAAAGCAGGTATCTGCTGACAGGAATCTTGTATTTGAAGGGTAGCCAGAATAAAAAGAAACTTACAAAGACAGATTATAATTTCTGAGAGTTGACACCACTTTGAGCACCAACAATTGATAGCTTGCAAAAAGGCACAATAGGAGGGATATAAGAAATAAGTTTTAATATGTTGACTTGACTCATTTAACATGCAGCGAACACAGCAAAAATACTAAACCAAATTAATGTCATGCAGTCAACACACAGTATAGAGGAGGAGGCTGGCATGAACTACTTTGGTTATGTAATTATATTTAACAAGAAATGAAACTTACTGTAACTCAGCTGAAGGATTTTTTTTTTCATTTATTACATTAACATTTGCTGATCCCCATTAAATTTCATTTTTTGAGTTACCTAACAATTTATTCTTCTTGAAATAACAACATGAGAATCAAGGAAGACATTTAAAGTATTAATATGAAGTTAATGGCATTTAAATATTCTTCTACAACACGATAATGAGTATTTTAATTGATGCAGCAAATGCAGTAAAATTATATCATCCGTATTTCTCCAAAAGCACACAATACTCACTGGTGTTATAAAATGCAGCCAGATTTCTCTAACACCAGTTGGGAGATGAAGTATCAACAGCATAGACAGCTTCTCTTTATTTATATGTCAAAAGCTAATGCAGCATAAATTGCAAAAAGTTTCAAGCGTCTTAACAGCAATTCATTCGAAGGAAAATTGCTTACCTGAAAGAAGAATCCGTCACAGGTTTACATTTATTTCTACTGACTTTGTTCAGATTGCTAGCAAGATTCTGTGGTAAAAAGCTGGGAAGTCCTACCAGGCAATCAGTAGAGGCATGTCCAGAAGTACTGATACTGGCAGATTTGGTTAGTTCCATTTATTTGCAATAATTTTACTACACTGTTTTTCTGCAGAATTAGGATTTTAATACATCAGATGTGATGCCTGTACTGATCCAACGTGGTATTTAAAAACAAAAGTGTCTGCCACTTTGTCAATACAACGCATCAGTGCAGACTACAGACTATGAGGTGCCAATATATGCAAGGAAGTCTCTGGTGCGTTTTTCCCTTCCTGAGTACTTGCTCCACAGCACGCTTCTATGAACTTAGGTAATTTGTCAACATGTGGAGAGGTTTAAAATGTTATCATCCTCCAGCCAGTAGTTTACATTCCTGTGGTGCAAGTTACTACAACCACACAAGGCTGGTAGAATGGAACGTGCAAAGAGTCCTCATCCACATTCAAAGGATGGAAGTGGCTGGAGATGACACAACTGATAGGGAAGCACTCCCTGTTAGCCCAGCTGTGGGGATGGTAACCTCCAGATGGTAGGACGTGACAAGCAGCTACATGTGCAAATACCTTCATCTGCTCCAGCAACAGTTGGTGGTGCACAAGATAAGCATAAAACAGATAACTGGCGCTGGAAATAGCGAAAGCCATTTATTTGAAGTATTCCAGTTGACTCCATACTAATTCTGCTTTTTGTGTGTGGTACTAATTATCTTAGGCACACACAAATTTAAGAGTCTGATACATTCTTATTTAAGAAAATATGAAAAGAGTGAAAAGATAATATTCCATACCCTGAGCATTAAACTAATTGGATTAAAAGTAACAAGCTTTGGGAGCTTTTGATTTTAATTCAGGCCATACAATATCTCTTGTAAGGTATGATCAACTGGATTTTCTTCTGTATGTATTTGGTCTCTTTTCCAATAATGGAACAAAGAGAAAAAAGAAATATGTTGTCTGGATTACTAGCCATAGCGTTATGGCTAGTACCTCTTCTACTACACCTTCAAATCAAAATCCATCTTTAATACTTCTCTACATGAATGAAAGCAAGAAAAATCAAACTATTTTTATGAGCATTTTTAAACTTGTTAAATATGAATTTTTCCTACTTGCTGCAAGATGACATCAAAAAACAGTGGAATTTGATGATGTTCACGAAACCTTGAACTTTTAAGTCACATCAGTTTCCAACTGACAAAACGTGCACTTCGTCTTTGCCAGGACTTTTTTTTTTTATGTACAATATATGCTTTGAAGGAAACATGCATGAACTGTTTTCATTTAAAGATGGCTTTTTACCATATAAGCTTGTTAGGAAGCTCCAATTTAATCTGCTTTTATCCACAAGATCCAGACTGGAAACCATGGAGGAAACCTGCCTTAAAAAAATATGTATTTAGCTTTTTGAACGGGGAACTATACTGTTGATGAATGAACTCCAGATACAGCTCAGAAGTTATGCCTGTAAATGAACAGTGCAAACCAAGCTTTTCATGCAATGATTACATAAGCATCGGCACTGCAAGAGTCATACATCTTACATTTGGAGAAGGATCCGTTTGTTCATATTTTGTATCTTCCTTCCCATTTGCTTCAGACTGTTGCAGTTGGTATGATCTGCCTTCAATGAAAGTAATATAGTCTTTGTAAGAGCATAACGGGCCTGCCAGGATACCCATGAAATTACAGTTGTAACTTAAATACTCCAGTAGACTTGGCATGCGTCTGTAATTCAAAGACAAGCAACTCGTGAGATGGAATGTGTAGTTCTACAGAATTTCGACAGTAGGAAAAGTAGTACTCCATGTCACCGCTTACTCTAATGGCAGTAAAAACCACATGTAGAAAAGCAGTTTGTGTATCTTTTGTAATCACAGCTTAAAACATTCTACACATAGTATTTCTTTCCAAATCCGTACTGAGCATTTTCAGACTGATCCCCTGAACTCTGGTGTTTCTCTCCTTGCCCAGTAGAGGTGTTTGGCTGAAGATAAGCCTGGGGAAGGAGAAGGAAGGGTGTTCCCCTAAGTTTTTGTTCAACTATTTGTTTTCTTTTTTTTTCCCCCACAATAACTGAATCAGTAAACAAAGGTTTGCATGAACTGGCAATAATTTCAGTTAAGGAAAATGCCTCAAGTCAAGACTATTTTGCCCAGGACAACATACTATTTTCAAGTCTCCTGAATAAAGGAGAAAAGGTAAGTTAAATACTGAAAAACAGAATTAAATCAAGCATGCTCCTTCACCAGCTACTTTATATGTGTACTAAACTAACTACTCTGCTGTCTGATATGGCATTATTTGCCTAGATTGCACAGAACTTAGAATGTTTTACACAAGTATAAAACCTACTTGTAGTGGTATTTTCCAGTAGAACCAATGCATGAACTAAGCTATGATATAAAAAGCATGGATCTGTTTTTCAAGATACTGTTCACAAACTCATGTATGTGAACTGTAGCAATTCCACAGAGTATTAATAAAGCACACAAAACACCAGCTTCTCCCCATCCCCAAAACTAGACTCCCAGAGATGTCTGAAAGCCTACCTTACAGCCAAGCACCTCTGTGTTGGAGTCAAATCTTCATTCTTCCGAAACATTCCTAGGGAGAAGAGGAGAGGAAAAAGGAAAAATAAAGAAAAGCTAAAACCCCCACCTTAATTAGCAGTTTCTTTACTCAGTAGAACAAGCCTCATAGTGCAATGTAATTTCTTAAGTCCTCAAGTTATTTCAGAGGTATTACGTCACATAACATTTTTGCTGGACTTGGCTCAAACAATTCTTACTGTTGACAAAATTACGAACTTTCATATCCTCAGTTATATCTAACAGTGCCTAAACCTGAAATCCCATCAGCTTCAGGAAAGCATTAAGGCAGCTTGTAATAAGCGTTGACAAATACAATTCCCATACATTGGTTAAGATTTCAAAGTCTGCAGGTTTTAAAACTCTTTATTTCCAATCCTGGAAGTTGGACAAGCCCGAAACCCCTTTCAACATTGCAGTAAGCCGGGGTATTAGTCATTGCACTTTTGGTGTATAGGATGAACACAGTCCAAGATAGATTTAAGCCATTCAAAACTTAAGGCATACCTGAAGAGCACCTTCCTGCTGCAAGTAAAGATTGTGAACAAGGTCCACAAGGCACAACAGTAAAGGGCACGGAAGTCTTTTTCACGAGCACTAACGAGAAGCCTTAACCCCTGCTAGCAGAAGGGAGCAGGCCAAGTCTAAGTTCATCGGTAAGACTGAATTTGCCTTCTTGCCATACAATGCACTTTCTGAAATGCTAGTGGCCTACCCCCGAAAAAAAGGCTTCAAAATTTGTACTCCCATAAAAGAGAAAAGTAAAAAATATGACCTTCAACACTTGAAATTATTATAAACTACACTAATTCAGGGGCACAAAAGAAGCAGAGCGCCTTCCTTCAGACAGCCCTGGTTTATACCAACCAGCACTGCTTGCCAGAACGACTGCTTCAGCTCCCCCTGCAGCCACTCCGCTGGTTCAGACATTAGCGCATCCATCCATTCCCTGCTATTCACATTTGCAAGTCTTATCTGCCATTGTAAGCACTAAAAAAATTTATTTTTATGAGCATAGCTTCCTAAAGGAAGTGAAGTTTATGCATTCCCACTTCACTTATCTTCCTCCCCAGCAGTGCCTAAACCCAACAGCCAATTTCTAACCAAGTATGTTGAAAGAGTAAAGGTAATATAGATACGAAATCCTAATGTGCTTTATGAAAATAGGTGATTCTATAGAAGATCCTCCTCCACTCACAGAAAGGTTTCCTTCAACCCCACACCTTGATGCCAGTAAATCCACAGAGGGGAGCCCTTATATTTCATCCAAACATAAGGGCAACTTTAACTGGAGCCAGGTTTTTTTTAGGTATCAAAATCAGTCAGGCTTAAGACAAAAAAATATTTGGGGGTGGAGAGGAAGTCAAACCTCATTTAATTCTATGACTCATTATTAGAAATATTCATTATCTAAAGAGAAGATAACTGTTGTCTTTGTGTGACTCCATGAACCATTACCTGTACACGCTTACTGCTCTAAAACTGCACTTTTAGTTTTCAAGAAAGCTGAGAATACAGAGGGGTAAGCAATTTGTCATCTCCTCTCTTCCAGTATGACCTGGAAAAATACCTTCCTCGGCCCTGATCCTTCACAGTGGAAAGTCACCCCCATTCATACCGTTCATATTTAAGGCAAGAAACTGAAGGACAAAGCATCACCCCTAACTTCATGCAGGCACTTTCTCTTCCCCGTCATTATGTTTTCACATCATCTTCTTGGTGCTACAGCAAAGATTTCTACACTGATAACTGCACTGAATAAAAAAAATGTGGGAAAATCATTTTGAAAGGTCCTTTAACCTTTAAGACCATAAGATTACAGTTCTCAGGTAGTGAATCTTTGAATTTAACACAAACTTAAACAGAAATTTAAGACAAAGACACCTATAGATAGATGTAGCTCTATACAACACAAACCAGCCAGAGCATGAGTCTCCTTCACTGTTATATTCCATGAGTATTTTACCCTTAAGTCAGAAAGAGGAAGCAGTCACCAAGTGTGTCCAAATGAACTCACATAAAGACAGAATAACCACTAAATAAAGGTAATTAGTCAAATGAAAGATTTCACATCATTTATGTGGTATGAAAAAAGAGGAAAAAACCTCAAACTTGAAATAGAAGAATCTAGGCACAGAAATATGACCTATACTTTTGAAGGAAGAAATAATTGGCATATTTAAAATGGGTTCAAGTTATATACATACACGGGAAATAACTTAAGGCCTAAATAACCTGGTGAGCAATACACTTGCTGTCTCAAACATACTGCATACAAGTAAATCTCCATTAATTTTTCATTTCCCTATCTCACTAAGATTTCCCTCCAGCCAGCAGCTTCTTTGAGGTCAGTCCAGTGGCTTTCCCTGTTTTCGTGTTTTTGGGTTTGTTTTTTTCTTTCTTTAAATGTCTTCTCAGTGCCCTAACAACCCATTTATCATCTTTGCATAGCACACAAGAACAAGGAAACCATTGATCTCTGCCTCTGTGATACTCTTGAAAGCTTTTAGGCAGCTACTGTTAACATTTTTTAATTCATAGAAAATGCATATGGAAAAGGTGATCTTCCATTGATGCTTATCTAATATGAAATGAATTAATAAATATACATTCAATACTTCCCAGGCCATGTATCTGCCCATGGAAACAGAGGCCTCAGTAAATCATAGCTGTTCCCCACCTACTACGCATTGGAGATGAAGAAACCCCACTTCAGCAGCACGCCGCTGCTAGGGAACTCGGGAAATTTTGTAACCTTTCTCTGGGGATTATGAGAATTGTTTTCTCCTGTCCTAAAGCAGGAGACTACTGCAATGGCTGCAGTTTTTAGTTGCTACCAAATCACACAGCAGGCATTAGAGAAAATAGGTTTTATCAAACATCTGTTAGAGAGGTGAAATCATTTGGTCACTCAGCAACTATAACTTGGTTTTCTCATCTATGAAGTAGGAAATATTCCTACATTCCCTCCTTGGTAAAAGAATTTTGTAAATCACTGGTAACAAAATTTATCCCCAGTGGTCTAGATCATAATCAAGTTGCATCTTTCCATTCCTCCACAGGAGACCACAACCTAATGGTAACAAAATCAACGTGTTTAGGTACACACCAATATCCTGCCATAAAGGCTTCATTAAGGCATGCTATGACTACTACCATGCTCTCACTATGATAATAGAATTTTTACAAGCATATCACAGCACCACCCCAGCTTTGCAGTTAATCTGCTTGAATATATCCACCTTTGCATCTCCATGAAATCTGGCTAATCAGTAACTCATTAATAATGCTTAGACATAAGATTATATTACATTAATAATACTTAAACATGGAGATACCACATTTACTGTTGTGATGACAGTAAATTTTGAGTTTCTGAAATGGATCACCAGGTAAGCCCAAATGTATGCTGTTATTAAAATATTTTTAAGACCTGAAGACAAACAATAACAGTTTTAGTTGTTACTAGCACATAAGCAGCAAAAGCAGACACACACAGATGCCAGCTAACTAAAATTGCAAAGAAACTACAAAAAGCAAGAAGTCTTGATATCCAAAGAGCCATGCAAGCAAATATAGGCCCAGAACAATACTTGAAGACTTAGGAGGAGAGAAATACAATATAATTCTTTTAAACACTAATGACATGTACTGTAATCAAAGTGATTTGGTAACTGATACCGAAACAATAATGACCATGCTGTCACTTACACAAGAGGGAGCACTTAAAAAAAAAATATATATATATATATATAACCATAGAGATCGAGAGACAATTAGAGAGAGAGAGAGAGCATTAAAAGAAATTCCTAGACATAAGAAGAAAGCATCAAGTCACCAAAAAAAACCCAAAAAACCAAAAAACCAACACACACACACACACACTACCACCCCATGGCAGTTTCACTGACATAAATAACAGACGAATTAGAAAACAACACTCCTGGTTAAACAGCTGCAACTTTTTTGCTGTAATATCAGCATTTATGAAGTGGAACTGGGTCATGATGACCTCTCAAAAATCCTTAAGACTATTTAGGTCTACATACATAAGGACACATTTCTCTGTCTCAAGTTTCTCCTGCTTATACCTCCACAACAGCAACCATTGAAATACACTTTTAAAAAGACATAATAATAATAATAGGCCTATCTGAAATCAGAAAAGCACATTGACAGTTCGAGGCCTTTATTTTCATAAACATAACATTCTTGACTGATTACCAGTCACTACAACAAAAAACCCCACTTACTCGCAGAAGTAAGTTGGCCAAAACACAGTATGTTCCCTTTTAGCATGGGGTCACATTGTGACAATCAGCAATTCAGCCTGATAATTGTGGTTTTGTTTTGTAGGTATTTATTTTAAATACATTTGAAACATCACATCTAATGTACAAAAATACATAGGCTGTTCAACACTTCAGTACATCCACATTTCCATGCTTTAAGCCAAAGCAGGCCAACACTAAAGTTGTCTGCAAGCCTCTAGAAAGATGTAACGTCTTTTTGCTGAATGTGGGAATTATTTGAGAGAAATAAAAGGCAAAGAATATAGTTAACTGAAAACAAAGAAGAAATCTTTGTGTCAACTAAATCAAGAAACACTGTTCAATACTTCTGACACTATTACATTGCTCAAGAAGAGCTAATAAAACCACTGCTACCAACGTAACAGCAGGTACTGCAGTTTCAATGGAACTGCTCATTAGCTGCAAGCCAACAAGAAATTCACTTTCCAACTAAAAAAAAAAGCATTGTCTGAAAAACCTCCCAAGTGTACAGTGTAGTACCACAACCCGATGAGGCAGGTAGCAATAGATAATGAAGACCACAGCAACTAATACAGCATTTGCACATAAGTTTCTCCAACACCACCTTTGTTTCTTTTTCCTCATCTCCTTCCCATTTTCCATGCGTTTCACCTATCCATTGAAATACCTCTCCTCTCAGGGGCCACACTGGACAGAGACTATATTTTTATTCTTTTGCAGAGGGAAATAGGCTCTAATAGCCTGTTTGGAAACCTTACAACTTTGTAATTAGCAATATGAGGAAAACCAGCATAAAATAATCCGGCCATTGTCCTAATAGCCTGCTTTTGGAGCAAAGTAAATGAGACCTAAAGACTGGTGTAAGACTAGCCTTTAACTATATTTCACCAATCTATCATTCAAACTAAAAGGCAGAGGTAAAAGAAAAAAAAAAAAATCATCTGAGTTGCATATTCAGACTGCTCTTTTTATGTCCTTTTAGTTCTCACAGTTAGAAAGCATGTGAGAAGAGCCTGGGAACCAAGAAGCAGCTGACAGAAGAGTGTTATGGTTCTGGTTTCCTACCTGTATCTAGACATGCATTTTTATGGACAAGTGCAACAAAGTAATATGAAGAAATAATTTAGAAGAATTAGACTTCATGTTTAGATGGGTATTACATTTTAAAAATGACTTTTTTTCCTTTGAAGTTTTACATATTATTTAGTTTAAATTAGCAAAAAGAAATAAGAACAAGGTTGGAAGAAGTTGTGAGTTTTTTTTCCTTTTAAATATCAAATATCACGTCTAACGTTCCCTAGTTTTGCTGGCTGAATCTCTTAGAGATTTAAAAATAAATACATTGTGGGTTATGGATATAAACATTTGAAGAGGCTCCTTGTTGAAGATTCATTCAGCACTAGAAGAATTAAAAACAAGCTGACAAAGTGCATACAGATTACTGAAGTTAGATTTGGATATGGGTCCTTCCTGTAAAGATCCCTGATCTCATATAGAATTGCAGTAAAACAAGTGAAGCTCTGTGGGGATGAGTGGGTCATTAGCAAAAAAGGGAGAATGCAGTACGAACTCATTGCAAGACACCGAGTTAAACAGTGACAATAACTCTCTTCCTCTCCCCTGCTTAACTTTTAGTACCTTATAGCTATAATTGCAAAAGCTTCTCTATTTGCCACCATCTCTTAACTAGAAATTTCTTGTGCAAGTACAATCCTCCCTTTTATAGCCCTTCTAAACTGCACCTGCAGACAAGCCCCTGCTTCTAGAACAACTGCAATCCAATTCCTTCTCCAAAATATGCTAGTTTTAAATTTGATGAAATAAGGTACTCCAGAATATAGGATCTGAAGTAAAAAAAAATTCCTTTGCTCCCTTAATTGTCATTATCCTAAAGTGTTTCATAAATAGATCTAAATCTTGCCATAAACAATTAATACGGACACAAGCAGTCTCCAAATCACATAAAAACATTTCTGCCTTTAGAAGATACATGTGTGATGCCAAAGATAATCAGGAAGAAATACAAAGCAAATCTTAACATACTGACTACTCATTTTTGGCAGTGCTCATTTGAGTAACAAGAAACTGTAAGAAAACAAAAACTATCAAGGGCTTAAGTTCAAAATGTAAATCAGAGTACAAAGGCATACTCCAAATTTACTGAGGTATACATTTGTGATCCATGCAACCTTCTGAGAAGTCAGTATTACACAGCAAGCTTAAATTAATCCTGTGCAACTTGCATAGAATTTTCCAGCTTTAAAAAAAGCCCACATTAAGTGCACATGGTTGCAACAGTTATAGGGGTAGTTGTTATTTATTTATGGGATTCCATACTAGTGTTTAACTTGGAATCAAGCACATCCACTTAGCTAGACAGACTCTTTAATACGCAGCACAAGTGAGCAGCCTTCATGATTACATCCAGTTCTTACCAGGACCTTCAAATGTAACACTGAAACCAGCTGAACACAACGAACAGGCTGCGAGGAAAAGACCAAGTCCAGAAGACTTGCCTTACCACAAAACCAACCTAACTACAGCTAGAATCTTGAAGCTTACCAAGATATTCCAACACACCAACACCTTTCTTTCAGCTGTTTATTTTCATTACCTCTCCTTGGACATACTGGTAAAAAACAAAGGGGAAAAATAAAGTAATTGTTGATTAATACAGCCAAGCTGATGTGAATAGAGGCTCAGAGTGCCATTGATCACTTAGTATAACGACTTTCAACATTATCTCCTCCTCTGTCAGTGTATCTCAACATCTTTTTCCAGTGGAAGCACAGACCTTCATACAGTAAACAAAATCCCATTGCCAGCAGGCTTGTTTTCATTAATTTCTCATGAAGGACCCCTTTTAAGTTGTCTATGGTTAAAAAACATTGCTTTAATACAATCTCAGTTTCCCCCATACATTTTTCTTAGCATCTCCTGACACCAGACTAGCAGTTGCTCCTGAATTCACGTTGGTCACATCAGCTTTTGAAAGTCATGATCACACTGTGCTCCCAGCAACGGTGATCATTCAACTCAAGTCAAGGACTCTGCTAAACTGCAAATGCAACCAGAGAGAAAGTTTTCCAATGTATTATCAGCTATATATTGATCCAGGCACCTGGGGCTGCGCTCCCTGATCTGCAACTGACAGCTATAGCTCCAAATGATTCAAGCTAATTGGCAAGAAGTTTTGGATGATATTTTCAAACTTTAAAATGAAAATTACTCCTTTTAGTTTGAAGGTAACTAAAGATCTAGATACCCTACCCACAAAAGCCAACATTAGGATTCATTTTTGTCACAACTAGTGCCTGCTTATCTGATGGATAAATCTGACAGGAGAAAACACAGAAACATAATTAGATAATCTCCCTGTTCACACTGATATGTTAGCAGCAAGTGTAATCATGATAATAAACAAAATGAAACATATGAAAAGGTTTTACAAAAATCAGTATACATGGCACAGATTAGGGGGGAGATAGCAGTTAGCATTTTAAAACAAGAACTGAACTTTTTAACTCAACAACAACTGAAATTACACTGACATTTTCTACCAATCTGTCAGCGACAGTGACCTCTGAATTTGGAAACTATTTTGCTAACTCTCAGGATCAGTACTGCAGCCTGAAAAAATGTCAGTGGTCTTTGGTCACTGGCCCCAGAAGTGTCATTGGTCTTCTGATAAGTAGTATCTTCTGCACAGTGTAAGCATTTTCAGAGCATTTTGTAGAGTCTGAGCAACATTTCTCGGTACTTCCATTAGTAAGCATCAAAAGAATCAACAGAGACACAAAAATATATTTTGTCCTAATACACAAATTGGACTAAAGCAACTCATTGACTCATGACTGACTTTCCTTAAATTTATTTTGTATGGAAAATTAAACACAGTTTAAAGAAATCTTACCATCATGAATCTCAAATGCCAAACTAGTGATCTTCTGTGTAATTATCATCATTGGACTGTTACAAAAAAGGAAGAAAGAATAATTTAGAAAAGTTAAGGATTTTCTTTCACATGTAAATATCAGGGAAAGTTTATACTAATAGTCCAGGTTAATTACGCTCAAGCAGAAGATTTTCAATCCAAGGACAAAGTGATTAGTTTACGGAGCTCAAACCATTACAGAGTTTTCAATGCAATGAAAAGAATTTAATCCCTGGGTATAGTATTTGATAACTCATGCCTTTTATTGTTACATTAGGTTCCATAAAAGCAGCCAAAGTGTTTCACATTTATTTTCTGCTAACATACTTTATTTTTTACAGTGGGAAGAGTAAAGAAAAAAGGGCAGTAAGAGCAAATATATGCATTGTAAATTACAGCAGCAGTAAGCAAAGGACAATAAAAATATACCAAATAGAACAAACTATTTGTTTAGATATGCAGACCACTTCCACTGTTTCTACTAACACCTGGTCATATTCTTATTTTTTCCATCTAGAATTATTATTTGCTTCAAGTAAACATATCTGGCAAAACAAAAACGTAGCATAATTGTGCTGGCTCCCACAGAGTTTAGTTTGGTTTGAATTTGGTATACTTGAGTAGATCTTAAACTGTCCAAGAGATATTCTTTTCTGGCTAAGCAAGTCAGCTTTATACTGAGAAATTATACCATCTTTGTAGTATCTGAGAATTTTTGACTGATGTAAATCCCAGCATTCCTAACCCTCTAACTGGGGGGAGGGAGGGGATGGGGTAGAGCATAAAGTAGGCTACCAGAATTTAGAAATTTAACTTTGAAATCAGATCTCAAAAATATATCAAGGACTGTATTTACCTAGTAGTATTTGAGTTGGAGAAAAAAAAAAAAACCACAGCAAAATAATCATGTTGTAGGATAGGCACATAGTCTTGTTCAAGTCTTTAGATTGCACTTGGCCTTTTTATAAACGTATTTAAGTTGGCACAGAAAAACAAATCCAAGAGCCATCAAGTCCTCCTTCACTGACAGGGCTATGCCAGTATTTTGCCAGATGGCTCAGTCTGAAATTAATTTTTGTTAGGTTATAGTTATTTTAAAGCACACAATATTTCCAGTCCTCAAAAATGCAATCAGGGAAAAAGTTTCTTCTACCGTATTATCAGTGCCCCAAAATCCTGATATGAAGACTAGAGTGACAGGCAAGGGTCAGCAAGGAAGAAAACTAAACAAGAACAGGCAGTATGGGAAATCCCTTATATCTCTTTCTAGCATTTAAGCTGTGGACCTGCCTGGTGCTGGCAGAAATCCCCAATTGATTCTGATCATAATGGGTTTCCCTCCTGTCAGTGGACATGTGACAGCATGGATCCTGCCTGGTGGAAGGATGGAGCCTAGGAGGGGCTCGGTCAGATCTGACATTAATTCTAGCTGATACATCTGTCATTGCTATCATAGCAGACCCCAGTATATTTTTTCTTCCTTCTCAAGTGGCTATTCTAGTATCTTCAGAGATTTGGCTGAAGAACAAGAATCTAGAGACTAAAAGAGGAAGAGTCCTTCCTGGAACAGTGAGGCTGTGAACCAGGATTTTAATGAACCCTTTTAGGTGCTGGCAGAAAGGCAAAGGAGTTGGTGGAAGGCTCACTGGCAGCTGAGATTTGTTAGCACTGAAGCCAGGACCACACAGCTCTGCAGAAGCAATTGCACCTCCAGCACGAGGTGTCCCCAGCCTTCTCTACTGTCAGTGCACTGATACCCTCTGTCAAGCTTTTTGCAGATTCTCTGGGCTTGGACACCTCAGATGGGCACGGCATGCTAGGATAAATCTAACAGGGATTCAAAGCTCTTTTGGGGCTAACTGCTATATGAATCCATGCCAACATCTTTGGAAGAACTGGCTGGTGCTGGGGTTCAACAGCTGATGAGGCAACTTTTGTTATTTTCTTGAGCTTACTCTCTTCCCCTGGAACTAGAGAAAACTGACAGAAGACAGCCCCCTTCGGTTCATCTTCTTTCTCCTCCTATTTTGAAAGTAATCCCTGCCTCAGGCCTCAAGGGAGCAGATGCAGTATATGCCAGAGATTTAACGTGCTATGCATGCATCAAGCTCCTAAACTGGTGCATGAAAGGATGGTTTAAATCAGGCAGCTCAAGCATACAATCAGAGAGCTGGATCTAGGCTTCAAAACAGTTCTATCCAGAGCACAGATCTCATAAATCTTTGGACTTGTTTAGACCTAGCAGAAATATCTGAGCTAACACCAAACCAAGGGAGCCACAAAGGCAGCTGCTGTCTGAAAGCAGCACAGTCACATTTGAGCCATGGTGTGCTCAAGTTCTATTAATAGTTCAAGAGCAGCAACAAACAAGTGCAATTATACTGTTTCCAGAGTCAGCTCAGAGCTTTGATCACTGCCAAGGTTGTACACTTTGGCCCTACAGTGGACTAGAAGGGACAGCATTTGGATTATAGTTCCACTTGTAACGGTGAAATTTAATTCAACGTCAGTAAACCTAGTTTTAAAGTGCCTATATGCATGTGTCTGTGTTGCAAGCTCTCATTATAGCCATGGAGATCTAGTCAGTAGAGTCTGGGGCGACTGGCATGTGACCCAGTTCACACTAAGGCAGATACTCAGCGGTGGGTCAGCTGAAATGCCCCCCAGGCCCTACTGTCTACAGCGATCAGATCTCCACTGACTACCATTGGAACTTGGATATCTGGATTGAAGGCACTTTGATGCAGGCATAAGTGCAGAAAGATGTTAAGGAAGGTAAGACCCAGCTAAAAATCACAGAAAAGATGAACTTAACCATAAAGGCTTTTGGCTTCAACCTACAAGTTAAGCTTCTGGACTATATGTCTGTTACCAATGAAGACTGAGAAGCAACAAGGCTAACAAGCACAACTCTGCTACACAACACAGGTAATACTAAACTACAAAGACCACTGCCATGCATTTTTTAAGCAGACTAGCAAACACTCCTATCTCTTTTTTCCAAAATACACACTGTCCTTTAAATCAACAAAAGCACCATCACAGCAGCAAACTTATTGCTAGGAAATGTTGTGCTTCACTTCTCTGTGCCTGCAGTAGAAAGAATCATCACCAATGTGGTTTATTTTTACTTTGCCTGTTTAAATCTGTTTTGCTCCTATACAGCTCAAGTCAAATACAGGGTTAAGCTCATAACATAAAATGAGAACACATAGACAAAACTTTCTATTTCCAAGGGCTGTGTGACTACTCCATCATACAGGTGCCTCTCTCCTTAGCTTTCTCTTTCTGGAACACCTAACATAAAACCAAAAAAGACAGATGCTAAAAGCTAAATTCCATAAAACATTCAGGTTTTCCTCACAAAGTGGCATTAGGCTGTGCCAGGCATGCCAATACATCAGATACGATTCAAGTTTCATCATGGGTGGTAACAGATTCTAGGGGAAAAAGCAAAAGCAAAAAAAAATCCCAGTCACCAAATCCTTTATGCCCTTCAAACAGGAACAGGAGGCAGCAGATAATGCATTCGTGGTTCTAACAGACACAGCTGTTCCCAAAATTCTCAGTGTGCATGATTAAAGCACAGGTACATATGTATTTGTATGCGTGCCAATACACACATACATGCCGGGCTTTCTCCCAGTGTTTAAAATATTGACGCACTTAACCTGGAAAAAAAAAATAGTAACAAACACAGTGTCACCTAGGAGGACGAGATGTAAAGATTATTCTTCTCCTTACCCAGAAAAATCAGCAGAATATTGTCCATAATCAAAGATATAGACTCTAGTAATTTGGCACACAGTGAGGTATCCCAAAGCAAAAACAAAGCAATACCTGGAAGGAAAATGGAAAAAAAAACTTTCAGTTAAAAACCATAAACATTTCTCCATCAAATAAACTACCTTCTAAGTAGAGTTTAGTCTCCAGTTATTTCTAGTGAATATTACATAATCGGAATGTGTAATTACCCCTTCATTCTGACTGGGGTTTTTTGGCAGTATCTATTCTATGCAAGCACATAGACTTTTTTTTTATTAAAAGTGCACAGTACTAACTTACAAATTCTATTGTCATTAGCCAAAATATTCACGTAAATAAAGCATCAGATTTATAACTTCAGGTGCCACTGTAAAAAACTGGAAGTCCTATAAAGAGAAAATGAATCTGTTAAGCTTTTTTCTTTAGTTCAAAGTTATTTTGTCTATGTGAGCATAGAAATTTGGCAAATTATACAAAAATCATTTCCACTGAATATATTTCTATACATTCAAAATTCAGCACCACAATTCCCGCTGCTGCTGTTTCCCAAGGACCTGGAAAAGACAATTAATTTTCAGATACACACATTACAACATATTGAGTGAAAAAGGAACAGGATGCCTTTATGCCTCCTGTTAAAGCTGATCCTCAGCACGTGTAAGAAAAAACATAGATAAGAACCACCTTATGTAAATAATATAAATTTAATTTCACGTATCATTTTTTCAGGTCAGGGTTGGGATTTTTCTTTATCCCCCTTTTTAAGATGTACAACAGTATTCTAATGAG
Source organism: Egretta garzetta (assembly GCF_000687185.1). NCBI lineage: Eukaryota > Metazoa > Chordata > Aves > Pelecaniformes > Ardeidae > Egretta > Egretta garzetta. The sequence continues at coordinate 1,036,075 of NW_009259798.1, forward strand.
AACTAATTTACCAACACACCTCGCAAAATGCGCCAGATATTCTTTGCAGTCAAAAAGGAGGGTGAATGCCAGCAGGAGCTTAACTAATCCTTTAAGACTTTACGTATAAGCTCTACATTTTGAACTTTTCCACATAACTTAGGAAACTTTCGTGGTAATGAAATGAAACACTTCTTTAATGTTCACAAGACTAATGTACAACCCTTACAGCAGACCGTATTATGCATTCAAAATCCAGTTAGAATGAACCAAATGGAAAATCATGACTAGGACTGGATTTAGGTGAAATAGTGAGGGACTCTACAGGAAGAGCTTGGAACATGCTTTTCCCTTCTTTCCAAATAAATATTTTTGAAAAAAAGCATTAATATAATAAATTCTAAAGTCTTCAAAGTTATTCTTCAATCTGAAAGTGATACCTATTTTTGCCACACAGAACACCTGCAGTTTAACCTTTAATTAAGAATTGTGCTAGATATAAACCAGATTACCTTATATATTCAACCACACTTGTTGCTTCTTTAAAAAAAGGTTTAGTTTATTGTGCCTGTTTTAGCAATAGTTTATTTTCTGTTTTCATGAATATTAATAATCCAGAAACAATATTGTATTGTGTGGCTAATGGTACAAAAGTGTTTATAAAAAGAATCAAATAAAATTACACAGTAATTGGCTCATAATTATACCAAATTATTTCAGAAAGAAAAACAATTTAACACAATTAAGAAGTATGTTGTGGACTGCAGCTACCAGGAGTATATTATGTAGAACCCTTTTTAAAAAGTTTGGAATTAAAATTTTCCTGAGATATTTTAAGAAAAATTGCCGCTCCCCCCCCCAAATCACCCAGATTTCACATGAATGAGGAGTACGTGCATTTAGTTTGCCCGCACTGAGATCAGTCCCAGTTCTTCCATTCACTAAAAATTCACTATCATTTTCAGCTTTACCAGCCTCTTGATTTACATACTAAACAATCCTAGATTAAAAGTAACTTGTTGCATGTAGATACTTACATACCCACTCATAGATACCATACTAAAAAGCAAAGAAAAATGAAAATACTGTAGTTTTCTTTAAGAGGATCTTATTTTATCACCACCGGCAAGATCATGTATTTACTAGCACCAGTCTATTCCCAGTATATTGCACCAGGTCTAGAACAAACAGAATTACAAACGTGATGCTAACTACAGCTTTCATATCTTAAAACGCTATCCATAGCAGCAATACATACTTTGTCAGGGCAAGAAACGCAGTATGTTAGTGGATTAGACAGAAGAAAACAGACACCAGTTTCTATCTCATACAGTTTATGTCATAAAACACTTACACTGTTTTTAAACAAGACATTATGAAGACTTCCTTTCGCAAGTAGAAAAGCTAGGCTGATAAGTAGAACTAAAGAGAAACTAATAAATAACCTAAAAGAAGAAAAGCACTGAGAAGTCAGGAAACCTTAGGTTCTTTTCTGTATAGTCATTATGGTACAGTCGTGCAGCATTATGTAAACATGCAACTGCAAATTCCTGTCTCACGGAAGAAACAGGTCATTATTCTTGGTATTTTTAAAGGCTTTGCATTCCAGTTCAAGACACATCCAGTGATTTTACTTATTGCATACCTTCTGCATGCTGCACTCAAGAAGTTTGGGATTTCCCCATGAGCACTTCCCTCAGTTACTCTCCATGCATTCAAGTGCTTCATAAAAATTGCATTCTTCTTTAAGATGAATTTTAGTGATACTCAATGTTACCCCAGTTCTACGTATATGAGGAAATTGAGAAATAAAGAGATTACATGGGTCTGAATAACAAAATGGGGAGATGCAAGGTCAATTCTTGGGCAAACTTATCTTTTTTAAAGTTGACAGACAGGACATGACCAGTACATTTCAGTCACAGACACACTCTGTACTTCTACAAATCTAATCACAGGTGTTCCATGAAAGGTGAAAGATTGTATTTGTAGCTAATACAAGTAGTTTAAACCACAAGGTAGTATCTTGTACTTGGGAACACAGACTGAAGCAGCAATACTACCCAATTATGGTACAGCAAAATGTGTAGGGCAGTTTAAAGATTACTTCTTCACTTGCAGGTTCCTGTGCCTTAAATGCCATCCAACTTCTACAACAAGTTAACTTTCTACGACGAAATGACTGGCCTAGTAGATGAAGGGAGAGCAGTGGATATTGTCTACCTGGACTTCAGGAAAGATTTTGACACTTGACATCCCCATAGACAAGCTGATGACATATGGGCTGGATGAGCAGACAGTCAAGTGGACTGAAAAAAGGCTGAATGGCCAGGCCCAGAAGGTGGCGAGATCAATGGCACAAAGTTGAGTTGGAAGCCAGTAACTAGCTGCGCACCCCAGGGGTCAGTACTGGGTCCAATCCTCTAACTTCTTCA
>NW_009259798.1:1038547-1041108 GCF_000687185.1 Egretta garzetta
GGATTGCCTGATACACCAGAAGGTCTTGCTACCATCTAGAGGGACATTGACAGGTTGGAGAAATGGACTGACAAGAACCTCATGACAGTCCACAAGGGGAAGTGCAAGTCCTGCACCTGGGAAAGAACAACCCCAGGAACCAATATATGTCAGTAGACACCCAGTTGAAAACAGCTTGGCAGAAAAGGACCTGGGGGTCCTGGTGGACATCAAGTTGAACATGAGCCAGCAATGTGCTTTTGCAGCAAAGAAAGCAAGGAGGAGGGATAGAGCTTTCCCAACATCTTTAAAAGAGAAAACATCATTTGCTACGATGCTTGAGCCAGAGCCCAACTGGCACCTTGCCTTGAGGAAAGCCAGAAACATCTATCAGATCTACCATCTGCCATCCTTCCCAATACCATCTTCCAAACCAAAACCTAACTATACTATGAAAAGTCCAGTTAGAAAGAACAGCAACAAAATGAACACATCCTTTCTTGCCTTCACGTTTATACAGCATTTCTCTGGTTTTGGTATCTGCTGACCAAAATGTCAGCCACCTGGGTACTTCCAGATATCCTTCTAAATAGATGTTAGCCATCATGACCAACATGGTGGGATTTCTTGCAACATTCAGTTAATATTCACACTGAATTTACAATGCAGAAATGCAAGAAAGAAAAAAAAACCCCAAACCAAACCTTAAAATTCTTGCTGAGATTCCAGATTCCATTTAACAATCTAAAAGAAAAACTGTCTTCCCACAGATTGGAAGACTTCAGATTTTTAACTGATGAGGAAAGCACAGGAACTTGCAACCCATACAATGCTTTTCACATTCCAAGTGCATCTCTGCATGTTAGCCACACCACATCACATCCCTTGTTGATGAGAAATGTCATTTAACCAGGGGAAGTACAGCAACATGTTCTCCCAAAAGGAGATTTAACAGGCTTATGGCAGTTTGCACTGTTCCTGTTGTTTCCCCTGTAGGTTTGTGGTGCAACTTAGTGATCATCTTAACTCTTGTACAAATTCAGCTTTACTTTAAAAAATTCAAAATAGATCTGAAACCGCTTTGAAAGCCTCCTAAGGTACTCTTACTGCACATTTCCTACCCTCTTCGAAGACTTATTCACCAAAACCACCCCTTAGATCATTAAATTGAGTAAGATTTTGCAGAGCTCAACCACATGAAGTTTTACCCAACTACAGCAAAATTAATTACAAGCTGTACATTAATGCAACAGTTTTATCCCAGACTGAATTTTCTCCTCCAGTAGAAAAGCAATTGGTCTTAAAAGTCAATGTTACTCTATACCTGCCACTCAGTAAATAATGTTCTTGCGAGCAGAATGACAGAAGTAATTCATACTAGACATGGACAACTACAAGCAAGTCACAATACTGTTATTATTAGAAATAACTTTAAGACAAACTGACCTGTAATAAATATTGTACACTCTCTCTCTCTCTAAGACACAAAGACATTCATTTAGAATATGTTTAAGACTAATTCACAGATCTTTATCAAAATGACCTTACTTTATCAACAGATGCAACAAAGTCAGACATGTCTGGGAGACACTGCAGTAATGAAGTAGCAGAAAGCAGAACAGATTGTCTGATATGTCTAATTTCTGATTTTAAGTTTAAAAAAAATATTTTAAGCAAACAATACTGGATAAGCTATTATACAGGAGGGCTTTTCTTGTACATGTCTACCGTATTATGGTTTAATTCCTTACTATTTTGAACTTCCCAGAGCACTAAAAATAGTATTTAATATGTTCTATCCATAAAATTAGAATCATAGAATCACTTTGGTTGGAAAAGACCTTTAAGATCATCGAGTCCAACCTTTAACCTAACCCTGCCATCCCACCACTAAACCATGTCCCTAAGCACCTCATCAATTCTATCAAATTCTATCATTCCTTTAAAAGGAATATATCAAATAAACTAATTGGAGTTTTTTAAAAGTATATTCTAATGTTTTATAGATAAAATATGACTTAGAACATACTATACACATATATATTCTATAAAGCCTTCAACATGGTCCCCCACAACATCTTTCTCTCTAAATTGGGGAAATAGAGATATGATGGGTGGACTGTTCCGTGGATAAGGAATTGGCTGTATGGTCGCATCCAGAGGGCAGTAATCAACGGCTCGATGTTCAGATGGAGACTGGTGATGAGTAGTGTCCCTCAGGGGTCTGTACCAGAACCAGTGCTGTTTGAATATATTCAATGACACAGACAGCGAGATCAAGGGCACCCTCAGCAAGTTTGCTGATGACGCCAAGCTGAGTGGTGCGGTTGACACACCAGAAGGACAGGATGCCACCCAGAGAGACTTGGACAAGCTGGAGAGGTGGGCCTGTGCGAACCTCGTGAGGTTCAACAAGGCCAAGTGCAAGGTCCTGCACCTGGGTCAGGGTAACCCCCGGTATCAATACAGGCTGGGGGAAGAAAGGATGGAGAGCAGCCCTGCTGAGCAGGACTTGGGGCTAGTTATAGATGAAAAGCTGGACATGAGCCAGCAATGTGTGCTTGCAGCCCAGAAGGCCAACC
>NW_009259798.1:1041181-1045880 GCF_000687185.1 Egretta garzetta
GAGCACTGCGTCCAGCTCTGAAGCCCTCAGCACAAGAAGGACATGGAAGTGTTGGAGCAGGTCCAGAGGAGGGCCACAAAAATGATCCAAGGGCTGCAGCACCTCTCCTATGAGGACAGGCTGAAAGAGTTGGGGTTGTTCAGCCTGGAGAAGAGAAGGTTGCGGGGAGACCTGATTGCAGCCTTTCAGTACTTAAAGGAGGCTTATAAGAAAAATGGGGATAATCTTTTTAGCAAGGCCTGCTGTGACAGGACAAGGGGTAATGGTTTTAAACTAAACCAGGGTAGGTTTAGACTAAGATACAAGGAAGAAATTCTTTACAATGAGGGTGGTAAAACACTGGAACAGGTTGCCCAGAGAGGCAGCAGAGGCTCCATCCCTGGAAACATTCAAGGCCAGGCCGGATGGGGCTTTGAGCAACCCAATCTAGTTAAAGATGTCCCTTCTCACTGCAGAGGGGTTGAGCTAGATGACCTCTAAAGGTCCCCTCCAACCCAAAACATTCTATGATTCTATGGTATTAAAAGATATAAAAAATACTAAGTAAGCAGCCTCTCCAAGTTGTACTCTACAGAAGGTCCTCATCAAGAACACTTCTGTTTTAATTCTACTAAAAAAGAAGAAATGAAGAAGAATGTCTTATTAGCAAAGAAAATACATTGCCTTATATCATTATTTCTTGTCCAGTCATTTTTTGTCAAGTAACATTAATCAACATAAATGTTAGGGTTTTTTACCTGTGCATATATATATATAGCCAAAAAGCTTCCTTATATCTGTATGTATACACATATATACACACACACATACACACAGATATACAGGCTTCAGTTCTTTTACGTTACTTTAACTCTCTTAGTTTCTGAACATCTTGACGGAATTCAATATACATTTTCTATTACACTTTCCACTGCTAAACTGGAATGGCTACATTAAATAGACGTCAGAAGCATCATTTCTGCTAGCGCAGAAAACCTCATCAACCTCATCCCTGTACTACCCCTCTTTTTTATCATCCTCACAAGTTTAGCAGAGCCAGCAGAACATTCACACCAGCGCTCCTCATCTACTTCAGTGCAAAGTGGTCTGATTTTGTTTGAACAGCTTTTTTTTTTTTTAAAAGCAAAGCTGTTTTATCCAGTGTTGCTTTATAAATTCATTCTACGTGATACAACTACTATCCTGCCCACCGTATCACCTATAACAGAGAAGGACATAAAAAAGGCCCCACACAAGTGGCAGTACTAGGTCAGGCAGTCTCCACCTACCCCAGGATCCAGGACTGTGTTCCTCCCCAAAGCAACAGCTAAAGCACAGATGCCCAGGAAAGCAGATGAGCAGAACAAGCACAGAAACTACTTCCCAGCACTCTCCCAGACTCAAACCATCAGCACCTTAAAGACCTGGATTCAAACACAGCATCTACACATTTACTAACAACCCCCAGCATACTACTCTACTATCAACTTTTTGCTCCAAAGCACACCCTCATTTTTACCACCCTCTGTTGCTCCAAATACACTTAAGATCTGTTAACGTCTAAATTTTCAGCATAACTATGTACAGATTTGATAACACAGAATGAGCCAGAAAAACCTGCTTATATAAAGCTGCCATAGCTTTATATTCAATGGTTTAACAGCAGAACTCCCAGCTTTTATCTCTGTCCCTCAGAAATTCTGGGTTGCTGGCTAAGAAAGAACAAGGTTAATTCTAGAGCTTTGTACCTGCTGATGGGCAAGCCGGGCTTCACACAGGCCCAGGCTAACCATAATGTGCATTAGCTGATTGTATTTGCATAACCAGGGGTAGGAATCACATTTTTGTTTGATTTTACACTTTTGGGGGACCAAGCACCTTAGTTACAAAATATTTGGTCAAGTACCTACCATACCTCTCTCTGTTTGCACAAAATGCAGCAAAAATAGAACTGCGACCTTGACAAAGGCACGCTTTGGGAGATGTCATAACAGCTTCTGTTATTTTAGGCTCTTCCCATGCAGTGGAAGGACAACAGCACAGTACGCTATTTTGCTGGAAGAAAGTTAAACAAAGCAATCAACGCAGGGCACTTTCACCAGCTAGTCGGTACATACTACGGATTTAGCCTTGAAATAAAGGTTTCATGTTCAGTCAAGATCTACTCCTTCCATTCTTTTAGGAAATAAGACTTTTTTTTTAATGTGCAATTACTCAGTTCCAAAAGGCATACCTGACCACCATGTAACATTATACTGCCTTGTTTTTTAGAAAAGGTGACAGAATAGACTGAGTTTTCCCATGCCCTGTGCTGAAAGCTGCTGTCTGGGTTGTTTTTTTTGTTTTTCCTACTGCTTGTGCCAATATAAAAAACCTAAAAAATAAATCCTTGTCTCTAGGGTCAGAACTGAATTCTTATCAAAATGCAGCTATATTAATTGTTTTAATTCTAATGAGCATAATTAGTTTTCATTGTTCACACAGAGAAATTCAACACTATGCAGTTAGAAAATACAGTATTTGTTTGCAAAACTTCAGGGGGAAACATCTGTCTAATTCTGTAATTATCAAGTACATGCCAATAAAAATACTGCTTAGAATTAGCTTAGTTTTGACTGTCTAACAGTCACAAGGTAAGCAGGCCTGCCACTACCTGCAGTTGTTACACCAAGAAGAGATTCCTATTTACACCATTCCTGTTCAAACCACGGATGCACTATTGACACACTTCATTGGTATTACTTAGAACATGGATCAGTTTTGTGACATAATCAGTAACAGACTCAGAGTGTGTGGCCTTAACCAAGTCCCAATCCTCTCTGTATTTCAAGAAACTACTCTCTAGCACGTGAGCAACATTAATCCTTTTGAGCCAGTTGGAAGCCTTCTGATGCACACGCTAGTCTGTCCCTTCTGATTACTTCAAGCAGAGATCCAAAATGCATTAAAAAAACAACAACAAAAAAAGACAAAACCAGACTGCCTATGAGCCCATTTCTAGAAAAGGAAGTGTTCATACCATCACACTTTGGTAACGAGCAATCAGGCTATCCCATCCCATCCCTCTTCAACCCACAGTTAAGATTTTCGGGTCTGACAGCCATTTTAAAGCCAATTTAACAAGCAGACAGTTCTCCAAGATTTAGATGCAACAACTGTCCTACACAACATAGGGCACAATGGCTGCACGCGGCCTCCGATGCCACTTGCTTGGCCTGCCTGCCGCTGTGGCACAGTGGCTCGCTGAGCTGGTCACCACGCGTCAGGCCCACGAGTGTCTATCCAGGCCCATCGGTTTCCTGCATACAACCAGGCACACAAAGCCATGGGACACAAGGCTGCATTAGCTCAACAGCACCCAGAACCATTTGCGATGGTTTTGCTGGTTTTGTTTACTACAGTTTTGCTGTAGACACTGTCACTTACCTAATGATTTTTGATGGTTTGCTACATAATGGCAACATAACAGCTTGGTAATTTGCTAATCCTGAATCAAGCTAAATTAAATGATGGTTCCATTTATAGCTACAGGCCATATTCCAAATGCAACATTAATATATGACAAATAGAACGCAGATATTCTTGTCAAAACGCACACTAAAAACTCTTGCATACACACATATTTTCTCCATGCTCCCTAAGTTTACATTTTCTTGCTTTCCAACCTCTTGCCTCATTCCCTCCAAATCTGGAACATCTCAAGGATGAGGAGATCAGCTTCAGGCTCTCATACTGGGAGAAACATCACCTACAACCAAAGGGGAGGCAGGGGGGAGGGTGCTTTCATTTCTTCCACAGAATGGCAGAGACATGCTGTGCAATTCATTCTTCCTGTAAGTCTCCACAGTAACATGGAACCGGGAAGGGTGGGAATAAAAAAGAAAAAAATTATTTTACCCCTTATTAGACTCAAAGCTGAGAGCTGAAGTTGACCTTGTCCAAAATCTTAACCTTAAAGTGACCTTTCGTGTCTCATCTCAGTTAAGTTCTCTCTCACCTGAAAAACCAGTGTGTCGTATCAACCCCTATTTCTGCAATCACTTATAAGTGTAACAGTAAACAATTGTAGATAAGAGCACTAGATCCGACCTTTATATTTCAAAAAGTTGACAACAGTACATAGCACTTAACACACACAAAGAAGAAAGCCTAACAGCTTCACAACACAAAGCATGTAACAGCAGAACTCCCTGATGCTGGAATCTGCCTTACAAAGCCCAGACGAAGGAGGTTCTTGACACATCTTCTGACAAAGATGAGTACTCAGAAATAAAATAGCTACTAAGTTCCACAAACACTTTTATGCTGGCACTGTGAATTTTCATCTGTTCACCCATTTTTCTCTGGATTTTTCTATGTAGTATTTGCCCAGCTACATGATGTTTCAGCATCACAGCATGTCTACCTTGACTTCAGCAAAGCTTTCGACACTGTTTCCCATAACACCCTCATAGGGAAGCTCATGAAGTATGGGTTGGATGAGTGGACAGTGAGGTGGATTGGGAACTGGCTGAATGGCAGGGCTCAGAGGGTTCTGATCGGCGGGGCAGAGTCCAGTTGGATGCCAGTAGCTAGTGGAGTTCCCCAGGGCTCGGTACTCGGCCCAGTCTGGTTCAACCTGTTCATCAATAACCTGGACGAGGAGACGGAGTGTACCATCAGCAAGTTCGCTGATGACACAAAACTGGGAGGAGTGGCTGACATGCTGGAAGGCTGCACT
>NW_009259798.1:1046001-1080866 GCF_000687185.1 Egretta garzetta
CTCCTCTGCCCTGGTGAGACCCCACCTGGAGTACTGTGTCCAGTTCTGGGCTCCCCAGTTCAAGAAAGATGAGGAACTCCTAGAAAGAGTCCAGAGGAGGGCAACTAGGATGATAAAGGGACTGGAGCACCTCCCCTACGAGGAAAGGCTGAGAGAGTTGGGCTTGTTCAGCCTGAAGAAGAGAAGACTGAGAGGGGACCTTATCAACACATACAAATATCTTAAGGGCGGAAGTCATGAGGATGGAAGCAGTCTGTTTGCAGTGGTGTCCAGCGACAGGACTAGGGGCAATGGGTGCAAACTGAAACATAAGAGGTTTCAGTTGAATATGAGGAAAAACTTCTTTACTTCGAGGGTGACAGAGCACTGGAACAGGCTGCCCAGGGGGGTTGTGGAGTCTCCTTCTCTGGAGATATTCAAGGCCCACCTGGATGAAGTCCTGTGTAACACGCTCTAGGAGAGCCTTCTCTAGCAGGGGGGTTGGACTAGATGATCTCCCGAGGTCCCTTCCAACCCTTGCAATTCTGTGATTCTGTGATTCTGTGAAGGGATTTTATCCTTCCTCCCTCTCCCATGTGATACATAAGCAACCTTCTTTCAAACGTCAGGACCATACCCAGCATCTTTACTTTTGCAAACCAACAGAAACCCGTAGAGCACGTAGCCAGAAAACAGTCTCCTTTAAGGAGCTAGGCAGCAACACAACTTCTGTAGAATATTTTTAAGGAAATAAAGATGTTATTACAGAAGGTTGACAATAATAGGACTACTGAAAGTACTATTTTGAAGTACAGCTCTACTAGCCATAATGGTTTAGCAACTGTAAACTAGAACTACTAAATAAAAAAATATTTTGAAAGACTAAATAATTTTGTTTCATTGAACTATAAAGCTTCATACAAGATCTTACAGCCAGTAAAACAGAACCAGTTCTCCACTGGCAAAACCACAGCGAGGTCAATCATTAAACCTGTTATTGCCATAAACTCAGTACTTGGCAAGTATCATCTTGGATAAAGATAAGAGCAAGCTGTAACTTCCATTCACCCACTCATCACCCTGCTCTAGCTACACCCCCCCCTCGTACCCCATGCACATCCCCACATACGCCAGCTGTTGCTCCTGCCTGGCTGCAGAGCAGAATGGATTCCCAGCCGCCTCGGCCCCCCAGGCTCTGCTGCAGCCCCACATCTTTGCCTGCAGACACAACACCTGAGACAGAAACAGCACGACTGCAACGCCTCTGGGAGAGAGGGGGGAGTTTTGCTCAGTCCTGAGGTGATGCCAGCTGGAATTTCTGTTCAGCCAGCCAGGAGACATTTTCTGCATGTGTTAAGGATGGCAGCAGCTGGGCAACATACGGGATGTGATTTGCTGCGAAGGTGGTTGTGCAGCCAGAATCAGTACACAGGGCAGTTAGCAGATTAATCAACAACCCAAATCCTTGCAAGGTGGAACATGCAAAGTGAAAGGCCACAGGAATCAAATTTAGTTACAGGAATGGAATATTTGAATGATTCCAGCATCAAAGGAAAGCCAGGAATTTGTGTTAACAATCTACACAATCAGAAGACAGCTGTATTTCCTTTTAAATGATGTCTCAAAACAAAATGATCTTTTACAGAGGTGGTTATCAGAGGGGATGATAGTGCTCTATTTCCCACCCTATTTCTTGCTTCCTTCAGGAAGGAATTAATTCTTTGATTTCAACTGGCCCCTGAGCTGACTGCAAGCCCCGCAGCTGGTCTGACCTGCACCAAAGCTGCAGCCCTATTTCTTCCTGAACTATTAACGGTGTCTTGCAATCAGACATGCATCTCAAGCAGCACAACATTTGGAATAAAAGCCCTTCTGAAAAATCTGATTTACTTAAAATACAGCTTAAATGAAATGCCAACTTTGCTCTGATGCTGAACATTCCTTAAACTTGGAAAGACCTATCCCTTCAGATGACTTGTTTCATTTCTGTCCAATTTTCTCTCCCACGCCCCCTCCCCAAGCTAAGTTAAAGCACCACAATAACACAATTTAATATCTTCTGCATCCTTTAATCAATGCATGGCAATGTATATAACATTCACATGATGCATCAGCTTCACCACTGTCACAGTATTTGTCATATGCTCCTGCAGAATCACATGTAGAGATGTAAGTCAGCTGTCTCCTGCTCCCAGCCTGGAGAAAACCTGTTGGTAGCTCCATTTTCTTTGCTCCACGGTGAAGCCTGACACAGGTTACTCCTGAACACAGGATGGCAACAACTTCTATTTTCATGCAGATTTCTTTTCTCCCACATGACAGAAACACTATTGACTATTTCCAGGGGTGAATTTGAGATACTCCACAAAAAGAGTGATAGGCAATAGAAATGGCATAGCAAGAAACCAATCCTCAGCAAAAGCGAGCTCTGTGCATAATGGTTATTTGTGGCATACAGTAGCCCTACTGTACACTCACAAGGAAATGCTTCAGCTTGATAACTGGGAAAAATCAGTACCTGGAGATTGTTGCCTGCACGTACACAAGGAACCCAATATAAAAAAGCCTTACATTTATTTTTCGAACACTTTTCCTTCTTCCAGTTAACAATGGGAAACTGAAAAAAGAAAATGAACTGCTTAATGAGAGTCCAAGCCATGGCACAATCACTCATGGCAGTGCAGTATGTTAACCCCAGGCAAACAAGAATTATTCAAAGCTACATTTATGATCTCTAAGTTAGGAAGTAACTATTCTCAGAGTATGTAGTTAGCTATTACACATATTTGTAATTATTTAAACTATACCTGGTTTAGTTTTGATTTACTTGAATACTGTTTTGATCCCATCTCCATACACATTTGAACTTAGCTGTACTTTCAGCCTACACTAGCCCCTGAACTCCTTGCATTCCACTTTGCAATCTCCCTGCTCTTCAGTATAGACATACAAACCCACCTGTGTTCGTGATCTTCTAACGCCCTTCAAAGTTTTCCCTCTAAATGCCTAGAGCAATCAAATTATCTCACAATTAACTAAAAATAAAAATAATAATAATAAAAAATCAGAATTGCTCAGTTTATTCCAGCCAAAAGAATCATATGACCTATCCCTAACAACATATTGTATAAAGTCAACTAGCAGAAACTTTTGGGCAGATGTAATCACAATATATGCTAGTGGAAGAGGCTGCACTTCTGTATAAATGCAGTTTGTGTCAATGCTAAGAAGGATAAGGAATGTCAGGTTGTTCATCAATTATCCTTTGAGATATAAATCAAAATCATGAATTATTCACCTATATGTACACACGTATTCACGCCGTCTGCCTATCGCTCCTCATCAAGGTGTTCCATTACCTTTCTGAATTATTCTCGCTCTTGTACTTCCTAAAACTCACTAGACACCTCAGCTTTCAATTAATTGAATTTATATAACTGAGAAAAGTCACTACATTCTCTCAAGGAAATAAATAATAACCAATCTAACTTCGTCAATTTCTTTCTCCCAGCATTCAAACACTTTTCATACTCAATGAGTACCTGGAAATTTCCTCATACCACTGGTTTAGTCTGTTTTGTACAAAATATGGACATGACCAAACACAATGAGCTATTCTTTATGCGAGCTAAGGCCAGTTATTCTTCTCGTTACAAACAGGGTGTGCAAGCAAATGAACTTCTCGCTCCCAAATCTTTTGTAACACTGACTTATCGATGAACAAAATCTTTTGCTGCTAGCAGGACTGCCTGGAGGCTGCAAGTTACGAACCAGGAAGGTATCTGCAATCATTTTGCCAGATCAAAGCTTCCTTTGTGAAAGTTTTCATTACTTAAATTCTTTACCCACAGGTAACACAAAAGTCACAAGATAATTCTAAAGAAACATTTATGAATTTTAAACCTGAACCGCAGAAAAAAAAGAAACAGAGAAGCGGGTTTGTCTTGATTTGTATTTTTCATGACCTGTGCTAATTTGAATTAGGAAATACACTCAAATTTCCTTTTAATCATAATTCTAGACATTATGCATGGAAAACTCTGTATTCAGACTGTTAAAAGCCAAATATCATCACTTAGAAGTTTGTTAAACTTAGAGCCACAATCAAAAAATTAATTTAGATGAAATAGTTTATACTTATTTGTTCATTGCAAGAAATACGTATAGGAGCAGATTACTACTATTACAGTGGCAAAGGTCCCACTGCACATCAGATAGTTCACCGTAACACCACTCAACAGCCCGCACAGACAGGCAGAATGATCAAGAGAACTGAACTCCAGCAGCCTGGGAGACCCATCACAGGCTCATCATATGGTTACAAATGGGTGACTTAAACCAAGATCCACAAGTGCAAGTGTTCCTATTTTTATGGTTGTTCTTTAGGCCTTCAAATTCCCATTGTATAAACCCACAGAACCTTGATATTTAGGAGCTAAATTTACAGAGCTATTTCAATCCCTCTGATTGCCCCATCTGTAAAACACAAATAGAAATACTCACCTAAGTCACAAGAGCATTCTATGAGTAAGCGTGTTAAAGATTATCATTCACTGAACTGCTTTATGGTCACTATTACAGAAACACCTAAACACTAAGCTTGTCTACTTTCCAAAACAAGTTTTGTTAGAAAGTGTCCAACATATAATTTGTGTTCAAGTTAACTAAACCCACTAATTTTCAGATAGAACTTTTAATTTCATTCTAAGCATGCTAAACTCCACACTGTAACCCTTCAAGCCTAAAAATAGAGTGATTGCCAGTCAGCCAGAAATTTAGCATGCATCCAGAAGCTCCTACGCTGCACTTGCCAGAAATGTCAAGACTTTGGAGAAAAGAAAAAAAAAAATCACATATAACAGTCAAGACAAACTAATCTGCAACACAAGCACACAGTGCACACTTGCTGGTTATTCATTATTGCGATGCCTGGCAGTGTCACTGCTGTTAAGCTTCCTTCTGTGTTTTCATTATAAACCACATCCGAAGAGAAGTTTCAGCTAAACATGCATGCCCTGTTCTACATGCTTTAAAAAAACCGACCCAACCAGTTTAACGTGTTTGGGGTTTATGACACTTATTAGTGACTCGAGAATGTGAGGGGAAGTTCAATACTCAGAGTCCTAGCTTTGCAGCTGTTTATAATGCTCTTGTTCTACTAGTGATTACTCTCCTTCCACCTTTAGTTGTTGGAATAGTGAGAAAGCATTCTGTAAAGACAGTGCTAGCCTGAAAGCATATTCTGTTTAGCCCTTTTTGTTACTTAGAAGTCAAAATTTAAATGGCATTACAAAATTTAAATGCCAAGATTGAGTACTTCTCAAACTTCTGCTAGGTGTTAGAGACAAATACTGTTTGCTGTAACACCATTTCACATGGAGTCTTATGCCAGCACACACATTCAAACTAGAAGAAGGCAAAAAGAAGAAAAAAGTTGGTGGCAGTCTTGTGAGAAAAGCACAGAACTGAAAACAAGCAAACAGATTGTAAGATTCATACTTTGCTTGGGTGAGTTCAGCTGAATGGCAGAATCTTGTCATACCTCATCTCTGGAGATACTAAGATAACAAGAAAGCGTAGAGTGAAAAAGGATGGGGAAAAAAGAATCAACAGAAGTTGTCATGAGAAAAAGCATTCTGCTTCAAGCAGCATCAACTGTGAACAACACTTACAAGAGGGAGCTTCAGTTGTGTCACAATTCATAGTGAATTAATAGCTTAATAGCCTTAAACTTTTCAGCTGTTGGTTTATTGAAGTATTTTCAGTCTATATGAAGGCTCTACCACACCTTCATTAAGGCTCCATATGAAGGCTCTACCATGAAAATCAGTTATTTCTATTGTAACTGAAAGCAGCACAGAGGTTAGCCTTCAGCTACTAGTAAGTTAAAATCAGTGACATAGCCAAAAAAACCAAAAGTGTTCCCTTAAGTTATTTGCCAAAGGCAGCACTTTCAGGAGATCATGAACATATTGGCACACCCCTAGACTAAACTCATTATTGCCACTAGATACAGACGTGCTACATCTCTGCAATGACTCAATTTATCTCTCAAGTCATTTCAACAGTGAAACAATAATGCCTGTGAACACGATGATGTAGAAAAAAAGTACAAACATGTGCCTCTTACGAAATCTATGACTGCAAGAATAAAGGGACAAAGATGTTAATCCAGAGGAGTAGGTATTCATCACGGCCTAAATCATACTGGACCGCTGCAAAAATCACGAGACCAGATTTGCAAGGAAGAGAGGGAAACCTCAGACTCAGAACTGCTGTTAAGAAACCCACAGCTTTGTACTTTGTTTTGTTAGACTAAGGTATGTTTTATGAAGTGGCAATAAAATGCATTAACTGTGGTCAATTTTAACTCAATGCAGACAATGAAGCATAGGGCAGGTTTTTGTTCTCAAGGTCCATTTTGATCTTTTATAGATCTACTCCTAGCTGACTAACAGCTTGAAGGAGAACAGCATAGGATGGTGGTGGTTATCCAGACCCAACCAGATAAAGTCCTGAGTAACCTTGTCTGACCCCATCGCTGACCCTGCTTTGAGCAGGAGGCTGGATCAGAGACCTCAAGGTCCCTTCCACCTGAAACCTCTCATTCTATATATTTATTCAGTTAAATAGACTGTTAAATTAACAATTAAATAAACTGTTCATTTTTGAAGATTAAAACATGGTAAAGAAAATGAGCAACTTTTTTCTACTGAAGTTTGCCATCAAATAACAACATTGCTCCATTCCAAGCATAAAATAGTAGTGTCCAACAGCTTTTTGTCCCAAAACAAGTCAATTTTCCTCAAATAATCAAAATCCTTTCTAGCACTTGTGAAAGAGGAGAGCTGCATGAGAAGAGCACCACAGGACACAGGGTAAAGCAGTCCTTACAGAAAGAAGTTACACTGCAGTGATCAATACTGGAGCACAACCAAGTTGTTGCCACATAGGATAAATGCAACAATTCTACGCCTGCACATAGTTTCATCTGCATAGTATCTATACATCACCATACAGTAAGTTATAAAATATTACTATAATTATGGAATTGTACTAAAAGCACCAAGCTTTAAAATCCCAGTATTTTAATTTATGTGATGGTAGAAATGTGTACCTCGTATACAAACTTGTAAATTCACTTGTAAACTTGAATTTAAATAGAAAATTCTATTGCACTGTAAGCATCACAGTTAAATCTCAGATTTCTCTTACTGCTCTAGCTACAAAACTATTTGCTCCCAAGTACCCATTTTTAAGTTGCAGAAGCCTGTAACTATGAGAGCAAATGTGTCATCTCAACTTTTAGTACAGGTGGCAGAGATTGTAGAAAAATTCACATTTTTATTAGATGCAAAACATTTGTAAAGATACTTTGAAAGAAATAACTGGGGAAATGACAGGGGAGCACCTGATAGGAAAGGAGTCAAAAAGATTATTTACTTTAACAGCCATATGCTCCACCAATCACTACAATTGACTGTGGGAAACCATCATTTAAAAAAAAAGAAAAAAATCTTCACATGTACATGTCCCAAACCACTTAGTCAGGGAAGGACAAGAGTTATGCAAAGCACCCAGAGTTACCCACAGTTTTAAAATTACATGTCTGGATCCCCTGCTCCCCCCTACCCCACCCCCCTTACAGAAAGCTTTCCAGAAGAGTGATAAAGGTTTTTTATTTGGGGCAGGGAGAACACGACACACAACAAAACAAAATCAATACACACACAAGCATTACTAGAACAAGAACAAGAAGCTTAAACAGAAAAATCTGAGAGCAAGTAGGGCAGACAGAACAAAAAGCACATCCCTCCCTCTGTTCATTGTGTCCTTGGCAGACAGCCCCATACTTCCAGCCAATTCTACTATTTTCTGAACGGTGGCGGATTCTGCTCAATTACCCCCAGTCCCTCAGAAGCTCTCCCTGTCCCCTTCGAGGCCTGGGCACCCGCTCCTGGCCCCTCACCGAAGCCTCGCAGCCTCTAGATGAGCTATGGGCATCAGCAGCTCCCTCTGTGACTCTTCTTTTGCCACACTTGAGCAATTTCTCAGTCTTTTAAACCCTAAGCAAGCTCTCAAAGGAAGAAGCAATTTCCCCCTCCATATAACAGACTCGCCTATCCTTCTCTTAAAAGGAAGAAATGAAACATGATGCATTTTGGTTACTACAATTTATTTTGGTAATACTTAAGCAATTTGTTTTACATAATGGATCAAACCAAGGGCTCACTTAACTCTGTATCCTTGTCAGGAGCAGGTAACTCAGAAGCAATTGCAAGAACCAGACAGCACAGTACCTCAGACTAGAAAATACCAGGTTAGAAGACAAACGTTACCTTCATAGTGAAAGAAGGGGAGGTCCATTAGGAGACCTATTAAAAAGGCAAAAAACAGGCAGGCATAACAAGAAATAATGCCAGGAATATAGCTCAAAAAAATTCAAACTAGAGTCAATAAAAATGATTACGGTAATCAACTTCTAATGCAAAGCATTTTCTCACTCTCAGAATCTTCCACAAAAGCATCCGATCTTGTTTAATTAAAGGTATGTCACAATCAAGTTATTGGTTGTAATAACCATGGAAAACACTGTGCTATCAGAAGCCAGGAAGATGAACTTAAAAGATGTCCGTTTAAAAGTTTACCGTATCTCAAGAAGGCTTTGTCTTAACTCCTTATAGATGGAAACCATTTTAGATTTTGATGCCTAGTATTTATAAGCCTCCCAGAAACCTTTCTCTCCAGTAACAATATTGAAGCCCTTCTTGGCATTTTCCTACAG
The DNA here is from genome assembly GCF_000687185.1 of Egretta garzetta. Lineage (NCBI taxonomy): Eukaryota > Metazoa > Chordata > Aves > Pelecaniformes > Ardeidae > Egretta > Egretta garzetta. The sequence goes on from NW_009259798.1 coordinate 1,054,766, forward strand.
TCTTGGCCCCAGGAACATCCTAGAAAATTAAAATTTCTATTTCCACTATGAACTGAAATTGAAAGTTCATTCGGACAGGACAGTCATAACTCCTGCTTCTTTCATTTTCTCAGCAGCAAGAGGAACATCAAATCCAGCTTTCCATCCCAGATCTCTTCCCCATCTCCTCCCCACTGCCCTACCACGGAAGTGCAAACAAACAGCTTTAGGCAGGTTCTGATCTTACGTCCCTTCTAATTAACTTCCTTTTCAAGATAACACACTCAAATGTCCTCAATTTCTCATGCAAGTTTTCCACGCCTCTTGTTTTTTTTACTAACCTTCTCCAAATCCTCAGTAACTGTGCAGTACTCCATGTGAAATAAAGTCCTCAACACCAGGCTCTGTATGACACCACATCCCTTATCCATGCAAGAAAAGTAAGTATGTCTTGCCTATTATTCCCCACATAGCTTGTTTTATGAAGCTTCTCTTGGAGGTCCTCCATGAGATACAGATCCCATTCCTAATTTCAAGCCAATGCACAGTTGAACAGCCTCGACTCAAAGTATTGTTTGCTTTTTCAGTGTTAAACTAAGCCTGTGATTTTTTTTGTCTGTTTATTGTGTTCTGTTAGTTCTGAAGTTCCTCAAAGTCTTCCTTTGTCTGAAGAGAACACTATTGCCTGCTATAGTTCGCTCAATTATGCAAAGTACTGCCAGCAGGTTGAGGGAGGTGATCCTTCTCCTCTACTCAGCACTGCTAAGGCCACACCTGGAGTGCTGGATCCAGTCCTGCATTTTCCAGTACAAGGGAGACATAGACATACTGGAGAGTCTCTAATGAAGGGCCACAAAGGCAATGAAGAGACTGGAACATCTCTCCTATGAGGAAAAGCTGAGAGAGTTGGGACTGTTCAGCCTGGAGGAGAGGAGGCTCAGGGGGATCTCATCAATGTATGTAAATATCTGAAGGGAAAGTGCAAAAAGGTGGAGCCAGGCTTTTTGCAGTGGTGCCCAGTGACAGGACCAGAGGCAATGGGCACAAACTGCAACACAGGAGGTTCTCTCTGAACATCATCAAACACCGTTACTCTGAGAATGACCGAGTACTGGGACAGGTTGCCCAGAGGGGTTGTGGAGTCTCCCTCCTTTGAGGTACTCAGAAGCCCTCTGGACACAGACCTGGACAACATGTTCCAGGTGGCCCTGCTTGAGCAGAGGGGTTGGACCAGATGACCTCCAGAGCTCCCTTCCAACCTCAACCATTCTGTAGTTCTAATTTTTAATGTCTTTTTGAGATCATTAATACATCCAGTTCAGAGTTGTGGGGTTGCTGAACTTTACCCAGAAAAAGGCTATTTCTACTAGCTTCCTATTAGTAGATGATACTTAACAGACAGCAGTCCTTTGCCTCTAACAAACACTTAATGCTTAAGAGCAACACACAAGAAGCCGCTTTTGTTCCATCTTTCCTTCTAACAGTTACGATTAATCCAAAACCATGCAAGTCAAACAGCCTGTAAATCATACAGGCATTATTGCCAATTTCCGAAAACAAATTCAAAGATAAGGTTCAGAGACAATGTGGAGAGATAAGAGTTGACAAATCAAAATGCAAGTAAAATTTGAAAGATATTAAGTAAAATGCAGCTTACTGAGTCATATTTAATAATTATTCACTAAGAAAAATTTAGCATGGGTAAGATTTCCTCCAAACTGGAAAAAAGGCTAAGGTTCCTTAGAACCTTATCTTAATAGCAGAAAGGGGAACTCAGAAAATTGTAGACCTGTAAGCCTGATATCAAATACTATAATGGAAACCCCATTATAGTTTGGTTTTTTTTTCTTTAATACCCAATATATATTTATAAACACCTGGAAGGTAAACAGTGCAACACAACTGAGTCGAGGGCTTGTTCAGAACAAGTACTATCAAAATAGCCTATCTATAATAACTTGGTTAGATGACTGCAACTAACAGATGTGGTCTGCCACATGAGCCACATCATGCACACCCAAAGCCTAATGACTGCCATGATCAAACCTACCCTATTAGCACAGCCAGTGTGAGGTACAGGTATGCATACAGCCAGTTACTCTGTCTTAATCCTCATGTTCAAGTTGCTGGAGGCTACCTGCCAATATCCAAATGGTACAAAAAAAAAGGCATTGATGAAACACCATCAAATCATAAGGATGTATCAGATACAGTTCTACTAACTCAAATATATCAAAACAATAGAAAACATTTCTTATGTATTTTAGTAACATGAAGTACACTAATTAAATCTGCAGGTGGACATTAAATTATAAAAACTGCACTTAGTCCATCAGAAAACCAAGTTACCTTAAAAAAAAAAAAGAGAACCAGCTTAAAAGCATCAGATGGAGTTGAATTAAATTGTGTGCAAAACACAATTTTGGCTGTAAATAATTAGCCATACCAATCTGTAATGGAAACCAACTATTAGGTAGCATTAGAGCAGAAAAGAATCTGTAGGAAGTCACAACATCACAAAACAGAAAGAATAAGCTGCTTACTCTGCTTAGCATTACGAATACGTCAACCTGTTTTGAAAAGCACATCTCCAAATGACATAGAACAACGGAAGTCCAAAAGCAGCTACAGAAAAAATGGAAAGAGGCCTTGAAAACACAACCTGAGGACAGATTTAAACAGGCTTGTTCAGGCTTTACTGGCCTGAAGGGAGACAATATAAATAGAAGACTGCTGCAAAAAGCAAGGAAATACATTTCTCACAGACGAAGGAGCTCAAACTACAGAAGACTTAGGCTAAACTTAGGCTAATTTCTAGGAGAACCTAACCACAAGCATAGTTAAGCACCTATACAGGTAGACTAACAAGACTGGAAACTCTTTCTGGATTTTTTTTTAATTGTTATTTTTAAAATATTTCAAGCTGCCTTTGATTAGAGGTCCAGATAAACTCTCAAAACCCTTCCGGCCTCCTTTTCTAGAATTCTATTATTGAGCTTTGTTTCCCAAATAAACAGTTCTAAAAATGAGAGAAAAGGAATCTGCCTAAAAAATGATCCAGTATGTAGATGAAAAGACATCTGTATTTAAAGTATTTGTAATTTAGAGCCTGTTAAGAGCTCAAACGCAATAAAGAGGGAAAAACAGCTGCGGGAGCCAGTCAAGATGCTGACAATCTGGCAAGACCAACAAAAGAACAGGAATGAAAGAGACACACCCACGAGAGTCATTTTTGTACCGTAACCTTTTAGTCAAACTAAGGTTTAATTTGCTGCAAAGATTTCACATTTTGCATTATATAGTCACATACACTTTTTTTGAACACATATTCCATATGCTAAACATTGTTTGATTCAGGAGTTCAGCTCTGCTGTGAGGGCAGCCAGTCTCATCTTCTGATCAATGCAAACAAATACTTTTCGAGTGAGAATGAGGCTTTAGTACCAGTAATTTCAGAAATATTTGTTTGGTAAGAGGGAGATAACCCACAACCTTTTTCCTATGTTCTAATTTACAGATTGTTCAAATACTTTGTGTATCAAATTTCTTTGCAATAAGCCACAGAACACATCATGCAAAAATAAAATGCAAGCAATGTAGAAAATTGAACCGAGCCGAAGTTCTCACACATTTTTTTTTTTTCATTCTGTGTGTACTCTACATGCTTGAATTGAACCAAGCTGAAGTTCTCACACATTTTTTTTTCATTCTGTGTGTACTCTACATGCTTTTCTCCTAGAACAGCCAGATGGAACATTTCTTATTAATACCTTTGGGAAAGCAGTCCCTACAAGAAAGAGGACCAATTCCCTGACAAAATTCAGAAATATATATTCTATGCTTAGAATACCGGATTCCTTAATTTCCCCTAAGAAGGGGAGAAAATACTGAGCAAGATGCAAATCTAGTAATAGAACTAGAAACATTCAAGACCAAGGTTGGACGGGGCTCTGAGCAACCTGATCTAGTTAGCGGTGTCCCTGCTCACTGCAGGGGGGTTGGACTAGATGACCTCTAGGGGTCCCTTCCAACCCAAAACATTCTATGATTCTAACTATGGCATTCGATTCCACACCATCCTAAATGAGGATATAAACCTTGTGGCCAAAGCAACATTGACAGGAGTTTCAAGTTATTCCTAAAATTTTCATTAAAAACCCAAATATGCATATTTACCTCAGGAAGAGATGTGAAGTTGCGGATTAAAAACCTGAAAGTTACATTCTATCAAAAGCTTTGCTCTTCCTCCTTGAGCAGCGATCTTAGATTCTGCAGCAGAACTGCACCCACACATTGATTCTCACAAGACATGCCCTGATCAGCACAATAAGAAAGAGGCAGGCAGAGAAGCATAAAAAAGATGAAGGCTTCTTCCTTCAAAAAGGCATTTCCAGGAGTGTTAATCTGTTGACATAAGTCTTATTGTTTTCTCCTTTTCAGCAACTGGGAGAAGACAGTGCAAGAAGGAGGTCTGGTCTACTCCTGCCTATTCCTGTTGGTCTCTTTATAGCCTGCCTAGACTACCAAAGGAAATAAAAATCAAAACCAAAGTAATGCACTTTATGAATACAGAGGCTTTCTTTGCTTTTAAGAAAAAAAAAAAAACTAAACTGAAAGTGCTTCTTTAGCTCAGAAAAAGCCTTCCATTTCCAATTAACATTTTAATAGTGACAAATCATCAAGAATCAACCTCTTTCTAAAAGTCTAAGCTCTTCTAAAGGTAAGGTTTACACTTGCTTCATTTAAATGGCGACCTCCACATTAGTAGTTGGTCGGTAGACTTTCCACACCCTGTATTTTAAACAGCTTTGTGTCCCAGTGGAATACCTGGGAAGAGGACAGCCAGGTATGTGAAATCATTTCTAGGTCATCAAGGAAGTCCAGAAATGCTATGTAGAAATGTTTCCTATGGATTTGGAGCTCTATTTATGTAATCTCTGGAAATCACATTGCATTGTATTTATCTAGTTCAAGTAGCAGGGACATCTGAAGTTTCATGAATGATATAATACCTTTCATTACTGCAGCCAAATAATCTCCAAAATAGCCTATGACATTTAAAGGGTAAAGCTGCTAGTCTCCTTTTAGAAATTAAGTCACCCCCTCCCCAAGGTTTAGCTGGAAAGCATGATGCAAAGATTTAAAAAAACCAAAAAAACCAACACACCAAAAAAACCAACCACAAACTGTATTTGTAGAAAAAAGTAACAGCTACTGAAGTCCACATGTAAACTAATTATGCCAGAGGAACTTCTCCAACCTCTCTTGCCTTTCACACTGTACTTCCTCTTTTTACCTTTCGCTGTACTGAAATGTGTCAAGACCATAAAACAACAACAAACATCCAAGGATTTGTGGGGTTTTATTTTGTTGTTGTTGTTTGTTTTGGGACAGTTTTGGTTTGGTTTTAGGTTATGGGTGGGGTTTTTTGTTGGGAATATTTGGGTTGGGTTTTGAGGGGTTGGGTGGGGTTTTTTTTTTGTTTGCATGGGTTTTTACAGCTAAGACACCCGAGCAAGGAAGTTTATCTCAAAATGATCTTTTAAAAGAACCCTCAAGGAAATGAGATTCTGGTATACGCTCTGATAGCACCATGTATTTGGAAGATTAGTTCCTCCCTTTGAAAAGAAGAACCGGAGCATTAAAATAATTTGGAGGTAGTTGGCTCTAACTAATACCATCCTACACTTACTACCACAAAAGCCTGAAAAAGACATGCAACAACTTCTTTCCTGCCTGAAGGCAAAAGGCTCTTGCTCTGATCAAACTTAGGTCAGAGACTGACCTGCAGAAAACATTTATAATAGACATGGATACAAAACAGGAGAGCACTAAGTACATAACAGTCAGATAAATATCATCAGTTCAAATAAAAAACCAAACATGCCACTCATGACCTGGAGAGCATGGAAAGGCAGTTCAACATGGAGGCATGGACCGTAGGTCAACAGACAAAAAAGTTGAGGCACCACAGAGTGTTCTACAGGAAGACAGGAGAGGCAGGCAGCAGGTGGAAGGAAAACAGCAAGAAGTTGCACAGGTTCACAGGAATGCAACCCTTAGCAGGTGCTCAGAATGGAAACAGTCAAGCTAGTGAAGGGGAACATGTTTGTATGAGAGGATGGCCAAGTTCAACCTGCAGGACAAAGCAAGTCCGCAAGAGATGGGTGAAGGTTTTGAAAGCGTCACAGACCTAGGACAGTCGATACTCTCTTCTCCACTCAGCATCTGATTTTCACAACACGCGAAGGAAATTACCTTGAAGAAAGTCAAATTTCTGCCCAAGCTAATTGAACCAGTTGGCCAATTTCAAACGCACAAGCATATCATTAGCTTCCTTTCACCAAGAAACAGAAGGGGAACCAACTACATAAAGCCCACCATGCACTTCCATTTTTAAGAAACAAAGGGGACCAGACAGGGATTGAATAGTGGAGGAACAATTAACGCCATTATATACTAAAATGAGGAACTGATCTTTGGAAATCTGCAACTGTGTTAAGGTATTGCTTTAGAATTAAAAAGTTAAAAAGAAAAATCAAACATGCCGTAAAATAAACCAATATGGCCTCAGCACAAATAGGCAAATGAATACTGTGGTACAAAAGCAAATTAGGATGGTTTCAAAGCTGGTAAACTTAAATATCTTAATAGGTTTTCTTAAGGGAAAACACTTAAGTGTTTGTTTTCCAAAAGAAAAGTTCCTTCTACTTAGATAACAGCCCACTTCAGACTTAGGCCAGCAGTGTGCCCTTACCGAAGAGGGCTAATGGAATCCCGGGCTGCATTAGGCAAAGTACTGCCAACAGGTTGAGGGACATGACCCGTCCCCTCTACTCAGCACTGCTAAGGCCACACCTGGAGTGCTGGATCCAGTCCTGCATTTTCCAGTACAAGGGAGACATAGACATACTGGAGAGTCTCTAATGAAGGGCCACAAAGGCAATGAAGAGACTGGAACATCTCTCCTATGAGGAAAAGCTGAGAGAGTTGGGACTGTTCAGCCTGGAGGAGAGGAGGCTCAGGGGGATCTCATCAATGTATGTAAATATCTGAAGGGAAAGTGCAAAAAGGTGGAGCCAGGCTTTTTGCAGTGGTGCCCAGTGACACGACCAGAGGCAATGGGCACAAACTGAACACAGGAGGTTCTCTCTGAACATCATCAAACACCGTTACTCTGAGAATGACCGAGTACTGGGACAGGTTGCCCAGAGGGGTTGTGGAGTCTCCCTCCTTTGAGGTACTCAGAAGCCCTCTGGACACAGACCTGGACAACATGCTCCAGGTGGCCCTGCTTGAGCAGAGGGGTTGGACCAGATGACCTCCAGAGCTCCCTTCCAACCTCAACCATTCTCCAGTTCTGTGAAGACTTTTCAGCCTATTACAATTAATAAAACAGATTATTTTAGGTAAGCACCAGAAAACTAGGACTTGCTCCTGTATGGGTCAATCTTAGAATCCCAAGACCGAAATTTTACCATTAAAAAATAAGATGCTGACAGAACAGGCAAAGCAACCAGTTGCTGCAGGGGAAGGTTCACTGTTGAGCCTTTAACGAGAACTATGGGGCTTATGTTGAGGCTACCATCCATTTTCTCCCTCTGCTTCCTCAGATCTCTTGACATCTAAAGCATCCAGTAACCAGCATCCATCTGGCAGGAGTCCCATTCTGGAATGCTTCAGGCTCCCTCTAAAAGATGGGGTACTCTGAACTTCTCTGGCAAAACTAATCAGTATTTACATTTGCAAAAGATTTCCTTTGGCAGAGAATCTTTAACTGACCATGCTGATAGTTCAAGGATTGTCTGCTGAAGTTACCCAATGACAAAGCCTGATTACTCAGGACAACAATAAATGCACAAAGTCCATAATTTAAGTACTAATTATTCTGTTCAGGTTGCTTGGTCTCCCCTTTCCCATCCCATCTTCAGCCAACTGCCTAATGAACCACAAGTTGTGAGACTTACTTGTTAATCACTACCTACTACAATTCTTAAGAGTACCTGCACGTAGCGACAGGAACACTGCAAGAATTCTCACTGTCAAGAGCTGCAAAGGAAAGTGACCTACACAGGTTGGTCAGGTATCTGCTCAGTGACTTGATCAAATGCCATTTCAAACATATGTCATCACTGTTAATATCCTGCAACATGGGAACTGAGGCAGTGTATCCAGAACAAACCAGAGTCTGCCACAATGTCCCTGTCTGTTTGCAGATGGTGAAGAAGAAAGAGAACAATTAAGACACAGAAACTATCTGCTGATTGCTTACATATTTCACTCTTGCTATGAGAAAAATCAGGAAAGAATATCAGATATGTGATTATACAACACTGGAGAAATACACGATGGCTAATCAGATAATGGTTTCATTTCACAACGAACACAAGTACACAGCAGGTCAGTACTGTTTTGACAAAAGATATTTTAAACAACTGGCTCACAGCACTGATCTGAAGAGTAAGTTTCCAAGAAATAGCCTGAATACCACCTATTCCTACATCTAGTTAACACCTATAGCAGAAGATTCAAATGATTAAGAATGATTTTACTTCTTCACCAATTCTGTTTATTAACACAAGAAGGTCATACTTGTGAGGAATGGATGTATTAGCCAGCACTGGCATGACTTCTACCATTGCCCATTTTACCAATTTTAGAAAGCAACACTTGCCTCATAACTCAATGCATTATAGAATCATAGAATCATTTAGGTTGGAAAAGACCTTTAAGATCATCACGTCCAGCCATTAACCTAACACTGCCATCCCACCACTAAACCATGATGCTGATGGTTCTGCAGTGGACCATATTTATTCCTGTTCCACTCGCTCTAGTCTTTGTTATTCTTCCCACTGATTTGATCAACATGCGCATCAACCTTAGGGGCTCCTCTTGGAGCCGTTCAGGTTTTGGCTACGGGTGGCACTGCCTGGTCCCGTCCTCCGATGCCGTCGGTAGCACATGGTTACATGGCACACTCAGCAGCCCAACTGTTTCATGCCCAAATCCCTCTGTAACTACTGGATAAACACCATCTGATTATTATTATTAACTGCTAAAAACATATAAAAATTTATTACTTGCAGCAAAAGGATCTCTTCTATTATAAGAACTGCATCTAGAATTCTCTTCTAGAAAAGAATATACCATTTCACTTGAAAGGGACCTACAATGATCATCTAGTCCAACTGCCTGACCACTTCAGGGCTGACCAAAAGTTAAAGCACATTATTAAGGGCCTTGTCCAAATGCCTCTTAAAACACCGACAAGCTTGGGGCATCAACCACCTCTCTGGGAAGCCTGCTCCAGTGTTTGACCACTCTCTCTGTAAAGAAATGCTTCCTACTGTCCAGTCTAAACTTCCCCTAGTGCAGCTTTGAACCATTCCCATGCACCCTATCACTGGATACCAGGCAGAGGGATCAGCACCTCCCTCCCCACGTCCCGTCCTCAAAGCTGTACAGAGCAATGAGGTCGCCCCTCAACCTCCTTTTCTCTAAACCAGACAAACCCAAAGTCCTTAACTGCTTCTCATAAGACATTCCTTCCAGCCCTTCAGAAATTCTGATTTTTGTGTGTGTTTTAGATGATTGGTGTTGTACTTTGTATCTCAATCCTCAATTCATAAGAGATAAGGATAGCATTGAGAAGCAGAAATCATTTCATAGTCTTGAGGTACTTGCATTTCTACACTGCAAAAAACCTTTGCAGGACATTTGAAAAATGCACTGAGTAGTTTTATGAATAGCAAAGCATAGCTGGCACAACAATCAAAACTGTCTGTTTCTAGGTCCCTTAAGATCCTTTATTTAGGCCCTTCTACCATTTGTACAGATTGTGTCACATACACTAATTACTCAAACAGGAAGTGTGGAAAAATGCCAGAGAAACTAGCCAGCTTCCAAAGCTACATATCAAACCAACATCAGAATAAATCTTTATTTCAATCCACTTTTCAGAAGCCACCTATGAACCACTTTTGCTTTCACACCCTTTATGAAAGGTTTAGAAAGCCTTAGCTATTTCAGTTTGGAGATATCCTGCCTGGATAGAGATGTTGTTACTTCAGACGTTTATATAAAACACAGCAAAATCTGTTATTCTGCACTCCAGCAGCTAGGAATGATGAAGAAGCCACTGGCTTCTGACTGCAGCTCTGGTAGCAGCTCAGTAGCAAGGCTCTCCCATTCTTCTGGAAAGCTCCCTCAGGCCCAGTAATACAACATACCACATCATGTTCACATAGACCAATTCTAATTTTGTTACCATTTCAAGTGATAAGAAGTTACCGTGGGGACAATTCTTAAGAAATCGCAATCACACTGCTTACATGAATTTCTGAAGCAAACCTTTCAGTGAAACTACTGTGGCAAGACAACTGAAAAACAATGCCATGAAGACCACAGTTTTACATGAATGTCCTCTGCCTGCAGAAAAATGTGCCTACAGCATTTACCAGTCAGCTTTCCAGAGCACCAGGGTCATGTAGAGAAAGCAAGCCAGAGGAACTTGGACTTGGAGACAAAAGGTGAGTACTTCTGATCAAGGAGACCAACCTCCATCTTGGTGGGGGAGGGGGAACGGGGGGGAAGATAGCTCTATAGATTTTTCTTTTGATTTAATAAAATACATTTACCAAGTTTCAGCTGCCATCTGTATATCTTACGTACAGAAATGGCAGAATCTTACTACTTCTCACTATACACATACCATTCATTCATAGCTCACAAGATGTCCTTAAAACATTCAATATATTGTGAGCTTCTTTCAAGACGAAAAGCTTTCTATAGAAGCAATAATACCAATTGCAAAAAATCAGCACTTGATACCAAAGTCAGAAGAGAGTGATTAGACACATGGATGATGCTGTAGCATACATTAACGTCATATCACAAATGGATACCATGGTGGAGGGAAGAGGAGGAACACCTGATGAACCAAGAAGCCTGAGACTAACTAGGGAGTTTCCAGGATATGGGATTTAAATCATCACAGACACTCCTAGAAAGGGCAGAATACCAAGAAAAAGAAAGCCAGTTGTTTAACATTATGCATTACTTGTATGCATTGTGTATTTTCATGTGATATGATCTATTAACAAAACAGATTATTCACTCTAAGTGAATACACTGAATACCCAGAGCCTCCTTTTGCAAGCCTACTGACTTCACAGTTCCTGTTGTGCCAGTGATTAGTAATGACTGTGCAAACTGATTAGCACTTGGCTATACTATTTTTTATTTCATCCCCAGTTTTGAAGATTAACACCATGCTACATTGTCCAAGGTACTTGCATCTTCTTACCAGAGGCAGACACACAGCAAACCCACTTCAGTACCACATAGCCATAATTTCCCATAAAATAGAACACCAAAATCTCCACTATCACTTAAGTCAGATTTAAGATGGGAATCAGAGTAATTTACAGTATCTTTTTTTTTAATTTACCTTTTAGTTACCTTTTGCTTTCAGTGTAATCAGGTGCAACATTTAAACAGGAAAGTTTGAAATTTACTGTCGTAAAACAGTAAGCTTCCCATCTAAAAACTACAGCAACTGATATACAAGGAAACAGGACGTCTTGCACACAGCCCTCTTAAAACTTCCAGGTAATTCATCTATATTGAAAAGAGTACAAGTAAATCCCCTACATACCTTCTCACAGCACAGAAGAAAAGAACAGATTTCTTGTTTGAATACCATAAACACATTTGTCTTCAAATGCAATTGAAAAATTCATTGAAAGTAAAACCAAACTTGAAGTATCAAATATTCCCTCTGATACTGCCTTCTCACTCAGCCTGGCTTCCACCTGTTTCTACTGACTTAAAGACAAGGGTTATGTACTTTTTCTTGGCATAGTCTTTGTTTTGAGTGGTTTTTTGACCCTGCCCCCCCTTTTTATCATTGCTACTATCTATCTCTTTCAAAAAAGGATAGGAAGACAGATGACTACTACTTGTTGCTTAACATGGTCTCCTCCTACCAAAATAATTGTCTCAATTGCAATTTTATTTCACTTAAATTGAAGTGAGCCTAATAGATTTAAGTTAACAATGCTGTACTTGTGCAATTTCCTTGAAATTTGACGATAGTGTGCAATTACTGGGTGGGGGGAAATTAAAGAATAAAAAAGCTTTTATAGCAAGTTCAGATCAGAAAACTAAGCTGCATGGAGTCACCTCAAATAAATTTTAAGCTAAAATAGACATTGAAGCAAGACACCAAAAGGAAATGGCTAGCATGCTTATGACAACTGGCGCTACCCAGGATCATGTTCATGTTAAGGAAGATTTGGGTTTCATAGAGCAACCTGCTCTAGTTGATCCTGCTTTGAACAGGGGGGGTTGGACTCTCAAACACTTCCCTCCTCAGCTACTCTGTGATCTCATCTTTGACTTCCAGTAAAGGCATTTGACCCACAAAACCAATCAGCTTTACAAGCCACAGGAAACTTAACATGTTTAATTGAGACACTGAATTTTAAAATGAAGAAGTTTGTATTTTTTAAGTATCAATGCTTTTTATTTACATCCATCTTTCCTTAAATGAAACAAAATACAAATAGATATTTTTTGTCTTCTGCTGTGCATTTGTAACAAATAGGATCATCATCTTTTACTTCTTTAAACATCTTTTAGCTCCAACCCACTTTGTACACAACCACTTACAGTTCTGCACGGAAAAATGACTTGCATAATTTATAGCCAACAGTTCCATTAAGGACAATGAAATGATTGTTTGCTGAGCTTGCCATAATTACTCAAGGGAAATTTGTCTCAAATACAAGATACTTCACCAAAGAATAAAAAAAACACAAACAACCCAACTATGCAAAAGTATGGACTCAGAGAAAAAAGTTGACTATAATATACCAAATCCTTGCATCTAATCCCTCTAACAAACACACCACTGGTTCAATTCAGTCAATGCCATGCAACCAGAATTTTTAATCAACTCTTGTTAGCAGCAGTCTTTGCCAGGAGCTGAAGAAGAACACAGCTTTCACTGAACTCTTCTAGGTGCAATTTATTCTGCCACTTCATTTTGTAGGGAGCCTGATTTATTTGACATCAATAGTTTTGTTGAGGTAATAAACCATGCAGCAATGATACCATGACTCAGAGCTCATTTGCTAGCAGTCAAGTTGCTTGGCAGCATGACAGGCAGAGTAATGTGCGCTGAAGTAGCTATATAGATGCTACAGCTTTCAGAGATTACCAAATAAATAGAGCCCAGAAAACATGACTTTACTGTCAATATCAATTTTCTTTTGCTTGATTGATTGTGCTCAGCTTCACTTTGAGCATAAAGGTTTAAAAAAATTGAGATCTATGCAAGCCAAAAAGCAATAGCTACTCAGTCCCAACAGATTTCAAACACACCCAGCCATTTTACACTACTGCTTCTTTCCAAGAAAAGGTTGTTCTTTATATGCTTATAGAAACCACGTACACAGTGTGGAAAAACTACCTATCAATTTACATTTAGGGAAGTAAGAGAACCCTCTTTCAGGTAAACATCAACACTCAATAATGTATAGTTACTTCATAAAACAGAAGCCCAGAAATTTTTTCACCGGGCTTTTCTCAAGTATGATGACAGAGGTTTCATGCGCCAACAATATTATTAAACTGCTTGTTCTTCTGAGAACTCTGTTCCTTGAATAAATTATTTATTTATTTTTAAAAGAGGGAGGGAATTTATAAACAGACTAATTTAGACTCTTCTCCCTGGAAATACAAAGTATACAATCAGATTTTGTTTTCTCATTGCATTAAGACACTATATGCCCCTTTTGTACCAAAGCAACTGAAGTGGCTACAACACTTAAAAAATGCTTTATTTTGCATGATTGTTTTTTATCTTTATCAGCCTCTCTAATTCAGTGTCAACCCTCACAAAGCTGCAGACACCACATGACTCCTGTTCTTCTTTCTTTCTCCCTATATATGCATGGGGGCATGACAGAAACATTAAACATATTTAATCTTTATTTAAAAATAAGACAAAAGTGACAGGCAGTAAAGATAAGAAAAATCCAGTTCTATTTTCACTCCATTTCTGCAATTACAAAAATTATGATCAATAAAGGCCCTTCCATTCAAATATTCCAATTTTAAGAAGGATAATACATCAAGTTATTTTTCAACTTACGCCTTTATTGTTTTAAGTAAAACTGAGTTCTATGCAAACACAGCCAAGAGTTACAGGAAGTTATCAAAGTGGATGAACTTGTAATAGCTATTTAAAACAAATTCTTTTGAAAGAAATTCATAAGGATTACTAGAAAATTCCTTCACAGCTGTTAACGTCAACAAGTGCTCACTTTTCAAGTCATTGAAGACAGCCATCCATTTACATGGCTATTTTTGTAATATATACAGCTACAGAGAATCACTGCCTGGTGCTAGTCAGTGTTTCCTTTCACACTCTTCAGAATACAAAAGTCTCATCTCTAGGAAAGCATCAGAAAAATCAAACATATAACAAATCATGAAGATAAATAAGTCAATAAAGCACACAAGAAAAACACAAAACCTCTAGCACAATTCATCTCAATTTCCAAGCTCCACAAAAGTAAACAGAGATATAGGAAGGTTTGGTGGTCGTGGTTTGTTTTTTAAATTGGGTATGTCAGTTTTAAACCATAAGTGGTTTTGATGAGCAATTTGATGTAGAAGTGATGCAAAGAGCAATGTGGGAGGCAGCTATTAAACTTCAAAGAACTCTAAGATACACCCTATGCAAGTCCTATCCTCACACATTACCAAGGTAGCAGCAGCAGAATACAAGAATTTGAGTTGTGCAGAGCTCTCATCTGCAGAGTTAATTCAAGTTAAGACATTCTCAAGTAGATAACTTGATTTAGCCATATTAAGAACAAACTCGGCAATTAAGGGCAAAATTAAGAGCCATGAGAAATGCTAATGGAAACATGAAGCCCATTTCAGATCACAAGCTTCGGGTATATCTGATAGTTCTATTTTAACTCTGGTTTTACCTTTTTTTTTTTAATATATATATATCTATAAGCTAAGCTACATTCTTGAAGAAAAAAAAAAAATAGTGTTCACCTCTGCAAACAAACAAAAAAAGTCCTTGCCTTTACACAAGCAAAACCTCAAAGATTTTATCTAACTAGGAAGTCCATCTAGCAGCTAGATCATATGCTTTGCTATTCAAAAAAAAAAAAGTACCAACCAATTCAACAAAAGGTGTGAAGCATCCTTCTGCATAGAGCCAGAATAGTATTTCTGATAGCAAAAAAGAGTTTCCATCCAAAGAAAAACAGCAACCTTGCTTTCAATACCTTTAACTCAACTTTTTGTAATGTTTCATCCGCTAAAAATAGAAGTTCGCTGCATTTTTATCTCCAATAGAAATACTTTACTATCTTGTAGTTCCTTGATAAGAGCCCAATAAGGTTCTTAACAATACTTGGTTTAAGTTCCTCAAATCATTGCTACGGCTTTTCACATGAGATTCAGTATTTCCAAATCATTCCTTAACCCTGGCTACTAGAACAGAACAAAATTCTGCTATCTCACCACTACTTTTGGAAATAAAAAGACCCAAGTGATGATCTTTTTTATATATTGAAGATTTGCATTAGCTATTTTAGCTACAGCACTGCTCACACTGAGACACATACATCCAGTCACCATCTACGCTTTCTTAGAGGGGAATCAACAAGTGCAATCCCTTTTCTTTGGGAAAAAACATACCATTTCAAAACTGAAAACTGGTTTGTTTTAGTTGATAACTATTGAAATATGCTCCTAAATACAGCCATTCATTAGCTTTAGTGTTTATTTATAACAGGGGAGGACAATATTTCTATACATACTGTAGAAGTTATAGTGTTTAGTATTCTCAGTGCTATGCCCACTGTCCTCTGGCAGCTAGCTATGTACCAGACATTTTTATTCAAGTTACATAAATTATAAATTTGTAACTGAGAAGTTATGCCAGATAGCTTACAGTTGTCTGGATGCCCTTGCTCCTTCAAAGAACTATAATTATATTGGCAGGCTTCCAATCCTAGATTTGCTAAAAATTATTATTACAGATTGATAGCATTTCTTAGCCAAATCCTTAACAATTGTTAGATATTGTTATTTCAATCTGTTGATTTGAAGACAACTAATTTTAGACCTTGCTTCAGATCCTCTTTTACAGATAAAAAAAAAAATCTTTATCCACACTATGTGTGTTCTTCATAGACTAAAGACACATGAGATCAAATCAAAAGCAGACAGCAGTAAAGAAACCAAACCAACAAACTTACAATTTCCTTGATCAACAGCCTTTGGAAAAGACAGAAGTTCAAAAAACAACCTAACTCCCATTTTCAAAAAATAATTTCAGCTTAAGAATGTTCTCACTTCTAAAGATACAAAGACGCATATGAAAAACTTGCTGGTAACTCAGGATGCAAGTAGCTTGTTTGATCCATTTCATATTTCACTGAAACTAACTTTTTAAAAATACCTAACAGCTTTCACAGCAATCTAAATTATAGGCTAACCAGCAAACTTGCCTATCAACAAGTCATGATATTCAGCATAATTTGTCAGTCGGGTGTTTAATAAAATGCCTCAATTAACACACCAAGCGAATCAGTTCACTCAGTTTAACAGAATTTATTTGTCTCTTAATCTGAGATTTCCAAGATCAAACCATCAAGTCTCCTCCACTCCTCCTTTGCCAAATTTCCCATGTTTGTCAAAGCCACACCAAGGAGTAAAGGAAAAGGGGAGCAAGGCATCACTCTGTCCCAGCTCTGGCCAAGAGAGGGAAGGGAACTTAATGAGGACTAACATTCCCAAATCCCAAGGAAAGGGATGAGCATGAAGCACCTCCACAGGGGGCAGACCAGTTACAACCCAAGTTTGTTTACTCAAATTCAAATATCCATGTTAGAACAGCTCACATACATGAGCGTAGGTACAGTACAAAGAACTGTATGTGCATCAAAATAGAAAGGAACCACAGAATGGTTCAGGCTGGAAGGGACTTCTGGAGATGATCTTGTCCAACCCCTCTGCTCAAGCAGGGTGACCCAAAGCCAGCTGCCCAGAACTGTGTCCAGACGGCTTTTGAATATCTCCAAGGATGGAGACTCCACAACCTCCCTCACAGTAACAAAGTGTTTCCTGCTGTTCAGAAAGCACCTTCTGTGTTTTAGGTTGTGCCTGTTGCCTCTGGTCCTGCCACTGGGCACCACTGAGAGCCTGGCTCCCTCCCTCCAGGTATTTATGTACATTGATGAGATCCCCCTGAGCCTTCTCTTCTCCAGGCTGAACAGTGCCAGCTCCCTGAACCTCTCCTCACAGGAGAGACAATCCTGTCCCTTCATCATCTTTGTGGCCCTTGTGGCACACACACACATCAGCTCATTATCTATTTACTGCTATTAGTTATCTCAGGTCACTGGGTCCTTCGTTAATTTATTTTTTATAACTTAAATATTCCAGAAAAGTTAATTTTTTTTTTTTTTTTTTTTCTTTTCCAAAGCCAGAAATAGCCTCCTTAAGTCTTAGTAGTTCAACTCCAGACTTCTGGAAAAAGTGTCATCCTGCAGCTTTAAGCATAACAGAGAAGATACCAGACATGAATAGCATGTCTGTCACTTGATTTTACATTAGCACATTTAAGGGATTTAAGTGAACAGTTTAACAGGAATGGTTATAAAAACCCAAAATTATTTTCTACACTGACGCAGCTGGGACTTCTGTATTTTGTCAGTGAAGTCAGTAAGAAAACTACTGACTTCAGTGAAGCATTACATGAGCCCCATAACGAACTTTCCCTTCCCCACAGGTTGAGCCATGTTATTTGCCAACTATAAAATGAACAATCAAGTCAAAAGAGAAAGAGTTACCTAGAAACTTTAAAAACCTTGTTATCTAGTCACCTGTGCAAGCACTGCTTACATAGCTCTTAACTAACAGCCGCCAAATGCTTTAAGGAAAAACCTTGTGGCATTTGGGGTTTTGTCTTTTAAGACAAGTAGCAGTTTCACAACCATAGAAGGAACAAAAGAATTTCTAAGAAAAAAAAATACAACCAAACTTAACCCCATTATCAGTTACCAAATGCAAAATGTATTGGAATTGAGAACGTGTTTAAACACATTTTTCAGTTTCACAATTAACTGAGCCATGAAAGCACCAAATAAATATTGAGATAGCTTAATCACAAATTTAAAAAAAAATAAGAGTTTTTGAACCATTCAGGAGTGGTGTTACCACTCCATCTTTCATGAAAGTACCATCTTTTAAGTAAGACTTAAGTATAAAAATAATTGATCAATTTTAGTTAAATCCAAGTCTCAGGTAACTCATTTTCTGCTAATTAACTTTTAGAATAAAGTTGCTGAAATACAAAAAGTAAAGTTTCCTTCCTTTTTAATATGGTCAATTCTTTTTTCCCCCCCAGTGGTTTACCTTTTTCTTTCTCTCTCCCCCCCTCCCCTTTTCTATTGTTCAAGTAAGGCTTTAATCTTTAACATACCATGTATTGTCAAGACCCACCTAGAAGCAATAGCTGCACAAGGTTCAGTTACCTCAGGAAAATCAGGAAAATCACAAAGATAGAAACCTTATAAAGCAGAGACTTTTCGGATGCAGTGGAAGTACCTCAAGAAAGCACAGAGGTTTAGAAGAGCATCAGACTTTGAAGTCTGCTTTGGAGAATGCAGAAGTTTATCAAAAACCTCTCCTTCCTTCAGATGGAAGGAAAGCCAGTATACCCAGCACATAGCAGCTGAACTGATAAGCAGTCTAAGAACCTCAGTTGTCTCTTACTTGTTTCAAGAATTTTTAGAGAGGCTGGAGGGACTGAGGAACATTATGGGGAAGGAGAAGCAGGAAGAAGAAGAAGGATAATGGTTTTCCCAATCCATACTCATTAAATCCATGGGACAGCAAGCAGGGCAGGGAAAAGAAGAGAAACTTACTTCAGTGAATGAATGTAGATAATAGACAAAAACATTTTGTACAATACACAAGTGCTTTTCCAATACAAAAGTCACTTGTATCCATATTTACAACATGTATAGGTATTTGATGTTTTATAGTCTCCAAGTTTAAGAAGCTTGTGAACAATGCAGGTAACCTCTAACTAGGACTGCCAGCCAATGGGTCCCTCTATGGCATACAAAGTAAATCCCAAAACTTGGGCTATGCAGGTATATAGAAGCGCTCTGTTACCTGTATATACACACACCCACCATTAAAACACTGACAGGGCCCTTCTGCAGTCCTGAGGCCAGGTGGTACCAGTTGCATCCTGCTATATAGGACTTAACCTTACATCTCCCCTGGGCTCCAGGAGACACTTTTGTAGCCTGAAGACAAACATTTATGTGGGGAGGGGAGCCATTCACACTAGTTTCTGTTCAGACTCCCAAACCGAAAGCAGTAAATGGCATTTTTGTAGCAGAAAATTAACAGTGGTACACCCCTTCAGTAAAAGGTACAAGTATCTAGGGACACTATGAGGCATCAACCCTTCTGGGATACTGTGGCAACGGAGAGAACAAACCTTGTACAATTAGAAATGGCTCCCAGAGCTTCCCATGCAGCATCCAAGCACTGTCCACAACTTGAAGTAACAAATGACTCCATTTGTTACATTCTTTTTTCCTCCACTGAAAGTAGAGCTTTCCAGTTTTATCCAATGGTATGTTAATTCATACTATGATAGAGCAACATAAGCAAGGTAGTCAAATCTAGATCTTGCCCTCCCACCTGCACAGTAACTAGGAGTAACAAAGAACATACATACACAGTTGTGCATAGCACAGCAAACATTTCAGCAGAACAGGCAGTTGTTAAACCAGCCGATATGAATTGGGATGATCAGGAACTAGCGAGTTCCCTTGCTCCAGTGCAGGGATGATCAGGAACTAGCGAGTTCCCTTGCTCCAATGCAGGAATATTAAATACACACACGTGTCTACCTGCCTCTCACAATTAGGGAAGTAAACACTGCTAAATTTCCTTCTGCAAGAAACCTATGTAATTTGTTATGATAAAGACCAATATATACCTCCCTTTGCAGCCATGTAAGTTATAACTTGCATCGTTACAGGTCTAAAGAGAAATTGGTATGAACAAGTTGCTTTAAAACAACTTCTAATCAAATGAACCATTAGAATATAAGCCAGGCATCCAACCAAATAAAGTTGTCTCACATCTGCAGTAGTTTGAATGTATCAGGCTTTGTAGAAAATCCTAAAACTAAGAGCCTAATATGGCATATTTCAAAAGGCAATAAAATTATATTTTGTAGCAGACTATAAAGAAGCAGAGCGTTCTAATAGGCAGGATCATGAACTAAGACCACCTTGGCTTTGCACTTTCTGTGTGAAGCAATTTTCCTTTTTGGTTCTTTTACCAGCATGTTTCCTGACAGCCTCACATACTTCAGGAACCTATTCAAGCAAGGATTTGCTATTTTACTAAACATTTATGCAGGAATTAACACAGTGGGAACCTAATTTGGTTCTGATCTTTAGACTAGTGGAATAGTAAAACATATGCATACAGTAATAAAATAAATGCCTTTCCTGCTTTTAAGAATGACTGAAAAAGAGAAACAAGTGCCATTCTATATGGATTCAGATACCACTAGTCTAATCATGCATTGAAGCAAACCTAAAATAATGCCCTACATATGTAATTTCACAATAGTATTCTTAACCTAAGACAGTATTCACACTGCGTTATTCCTACAAAACAAAACAAGAAAGAGGAAATGACAAACACTTTAGATATTCCAAAAAGCTGGCAAAAATGCCCAAATAAGCCATTTTCTCTCCTGGAAATAAAGCCATGGTTAGCAGAATTCAAATACTGAAATATGATACAACCAGAAGCATGGCATATGTGCCTAGTTACAAAAAAACCTGAACGGTAGCATTCTTGTAAAAGCAAAAAAGATATTTTAGAATGGAAACTTACTTGTGCATATTTTCCACTCCTATTATGATCATGATATAGTAGGAAATTCCACTTTGTACAACAAAATGTAAGGCATACCTAGGAAAAAAAATAGTAAAACCTCACAGCATTTTCATTAATGACTATAAACTACATGCATCTATTTATTTAAAATGAAATTAAAGAGGTTTGTCAAATTTTAACTCCATCACTGCTTCCAAACCCCCCGTTTGTTCTATTTAGGTTTTCTGCAGCCATCCCTTCTGTTAAGAGCTTCCCCCTTTAGCATAGCACAGACAGCAGTAATGAACAAAAACTACAGACTTAGCTAGAATTCTCCAGGTCATAAAAAAAGAATATAGTAAATGCTGATAATCCTTAAAATAAGAAGAATATGTCTCACTATACTTCCACTTGGCATTATTTCATATGTAAATAACATGAATGTTTTGTGGTTCAATTTCCATACTCATCTTTTTACCTGTTTGCAACAACAGGTATCTCTGATAAGGCCAACAATATCCACAATGCCAGTACAGGGGAAGATTTCCCAGAGAGTAGAAATAACTCTGTCCAGCCAGTCTCTTTGCCCGGGATCATCAATAACTGATAAAGGGATGGTGGTGTGATGGTCTCAAAAACACAAGCAAAGAAAAAAAAAACCCTACACACCAACAACCCACAGATTTATTTCACAAAGGAGCTCTAACCTCTTCTCTTTATTTGTTTTCTACAGCTTACCACCCACCTCTACCACACCACCATTATTTTGGGGGGTTTGTTTTGGTTTTTAAAGGAGTTATATTTCAGTAAGCTAGTAGAGCACTGATGCCAAACCATTAACAGTGAGTGGGGGAAGCGTCTGATCTTCAGTAAGTTGATTCTTTTTCACTCTGCTATTTTATTCTAAGCACCTCAGTAGCATACTTTACATGTGCTCAAGTGACACACTAATCTAGTTTTGAAATTTTTCCCATGAAAAGCAACTTAAAAAGCAGCTACTGTTTTGTTGTACTGCTGATACTGTTTTCTTTCGGCTTATCATCACCGATTTCCTAATTTCACTCCTCAGCAATTCGTAAGCAAATGTCTTCAAAGACTTTCAACAAGAAACCCCGTTCTATCCAGCTAAAACCCTACAAAGTCTACACACTGAACTGAGGGAAAACAATTCACTTGGACATTAACTGACCTTGAAAATCTTGTCTTTTTATGGAAGATCCAATCTGCACACACTGCCAAGTTTCACTATTAACTAGTCTCATCTAAGATATGACTACCTAATATTCAAATGCACATTTAATATAAGCAATTGACGATTAAAAAAAAACAGTCACTTTTTCTTTTCATATCAGCCACGTATTAGCAACACTGTGTAGTAAAGAAGGCATTAGTGAAATGACAAAAATTTACGCCTAAGAGGTTGGCTTCATAACCAGAGAAAGGGACATAATAAGACATCAGAGCCTGAAAAAGTTTGGGTTGACATGGACTATCATATCAAGATTACAGTCTCTGAAAATATTTCTCTTTCAGAGTTGTTAACAGTAGCAACATGACTGATCTCCCAATTCAAAAATTAAAAGGGAAGCAGTTAAATACAACATGAAGTGGTACATTTTAGCTACAAATGGTATTCCAGGTCTTTTATGCTATTTGCTATTATCCCAAGGGAATGATCTTTTCTCTTCCTGTCCCACATCACCATCACAAGCACTAAAAGGTGACAAAGCTAACACGCCCAAAACTGAAGAGGACAACACAATGACAGATTCCAAACTATTCCCCACATTTAGGTTCGCATGAAGTTTTCTGCAAATTTACATTTACTATCACTACTATATAAGAAAACAGGAACAGTTTCCCTCCTGTGCACACACATTGTAACACAACTGAAGAGTCACTGAAGGTGAGCCATGGGATTGTAGCTTTATACTTGATTCCTTGGGGAGGGGTGAGTGGAACCAAACAAAACAAAATCCTCAAAACCCATGCTTTTATAACACATACTTAAGCAACAGGAAAAAGAGTTGGTGCAAGTACAACAGAAGTATCGGCTTTTTAAAGAGCATGTACTTTTAACATCTCAAATTATGTTCTTCCTTTTTGGCATTTTTCAAAGTCTTCTAGTTATTTTAGCAGTTAAGTATGATCCAAAGCAAACTAGAATAATCTGGATTTCTACTATGGTATAAGATTTCTCTAAATTCTTTTCCAGGGCACATTGCCAATGAGAGACTTCCATAAATCTTGATTTATGTCTGTTGGGGGTGTAGATTGTTTCTTTCTAAAGTCTCCCATCCCCCAAATTTCAGATTCTAATATACTATTAATGCTTTCTAGTTACAACCTACAATTAATGATTTCAGTTTCCAAAGCAATGGATACAGAATGTGCTTCTAAAGCTTACACAGCTCTCAAAAGCCACACGCAGTAGCCCCTGTCTCCCATATCATCCTCCTCATTTGGTGCTAAGACTGGAAGTCTTTCACATCAGATCATTCTCTCTAAGCAGGATACCATGGCCAAAAATGGGAGTTAGGGAATTTTATATAAAAGTAAATTGCACATGTAAATCCAAAGAATAAAACTTATGGATTTTTCTTTTCCTCAATTTAAAAGTAATACACATCAAGTAATGTTGAGAAGCCTCTGCAACATGCCAATGTAGAGGCCAAATCTGTGGCGTGGAATTCCAGGAATTATTTATACACACTCTGTGTGCACACAGACATATGCATGCACACACTGTGTGCATCTTCCCACCTGCACAACAGCTTGATTAATTCCCCCTAGTTCAGTAATACTCTACAACAGTCAGTATAAATAGGTCGTCTTCTTAAAATCTTAAAGCTGAGCAAGCACTTTGTTTACCATGCAATAAAACTGAACTGGCACTTAATTAATCTTAAACCAGCCTGTGAAGATGAGAGCCATTTAGTAAGCTAATTTTGAAGGAAAAAAGATTTTTCAAACTAAATGCATACCCTTTATTAGCCCTACTAACATTCTGGCCTGCTACACTGTGAAAAGATCAAGACGTGAAAAAAGCAGTCACAGAAAATTTGTGGTTAAAAAAACCCAAGCAAAACAAAACCACCACCACCACCCCCCACAAACCACACCCTCCCTCCAAAACATAAAAGAAAAAACCCCCCACAAGAAAATCGCAAATCAGGGCCAGCTCCTTCCCAGATATTTTATACTATTATGAGCATCATCAGCACTGCAGTTCTGGCCACTCTTCCTACAAAAAGTCAGAATAATTCACTATTCAGAAAAAGACAAAGGGACTTCTCATGCAGTGAATATTTAAGAGAAATTACCTTAGTCATCACACCTGTGCCTCAAGAGAATACTTCTCAAGCAAGTTTACAGAAAAACTGGTACAAGTTAAACAAACAGCACCTGTTCCATCCTCCCAAAACCACAGGCAGACAGTATGTTAGTTACCAGTTTGCAAATGCAACATCTTTCAAAATTTGATCATCAGAATATTTAAGCCAATTTGTATACATTTGCAGCAGGCTAAACCCCACAGAATTAGGTAATAAGGTTCTTCATAACAAGACTTTGCTACCCTGCAAACAAGAAATGAAAATCTACAAATCCCTGAAAAGTGAATTTAAGTGCAACTTACCATCCAAAACAAAAAAGTGCAAGATAAAGGCCCAAGAGGGTTGCAACAACATGTCTTATAAATGGGCTAGTTTTGCTTGCATGAAGGTATGTTCGAAACCAAATAGCCGCAAGCAAGGCAAACAGTTGGCACACTACAAAGTTGACCTGTATAGAAAAAGAAAAGAAAAAACTCGTCACACACTTATGTATTAAAAATTAACATAAAACCCCACACATTATTAGCAATTTGCAGAACCTTTGGCTCTGCCATGGCTCTTACCACAGCACGTCAACCTCAAAGAGCTTCCTTCTCTCAAGAACCCCTCCCCTCCCAAAGCAGAAAACAGTGCTCCCCTGAGCAGCTAAGAAGAAAATATACATTAAACCTGTAAAGGCAATCTGTACATTAATCAAGAAAAAAAAAATCCACTTTTTACATATTTCCCTGTAAATTTCCTATATACCCAACCACTCTATCAACCATGGAATCATTTATACTCTTCCAGTAATGTGAAGATCTAGGTTGGGGTTTTATTTGTTTTTTTTTTAAGTGAGCATGACATGGAAATACATATCAGCTACACAAATCACTGGCAGATCACTTCAGTGGCCTGTGCAGAAGCAGAGCTCAACGAAGTGTGCTTCAGTGGTGCATAAGCAGATAAACAGCTTGGTTGCACACTGGATTTTCTTCTTGTACATTCAAGTAGGATAGTTTCAGAAATTCATCCTCCCTTCAGGCCATTTATTCTAGAAGATAGAAAGTCTCTTGTATATTAAATATTTTAAAACATTAGGGCACTAAAAGGAAAAGTGGAATTAAAAAAACCAAACCAATGAGTAAAAAGAATCATTCTGACTGCAGCCTGAAATAAATTTAACATTAAGGGCAGGGTAAAGAAATAATTTCCTCAAATATAGCAACCGCTACCAAAACTGGCTTAAGCTGCAAAAAGCCAGATTAATTCCTTTATTTAGAAAATAACATCTCCCACCCCATGGATCTTTTTTCTTCCATAGAAAACTGCTTAACAATTGTCTGTGTCTATAGCAGCATCCCAAGTCATCACAAGCAACAGCTTGGGGACCACTCCTTCAGGTCATAATCACTTCAACATAAGAAACTTGCAGATACTGCATGCTTGACTAGTCCTTAGCACAACAGTGGGTTTGGCCTGTTTGATGTCACTTAGCTGAAATACATACTTAATGCCACAGGGTAAAATGACAACGCTATTTTTATGTTCATGACAGCAGGCCTAATATTGATGTTTGCAGCAACACAGTGCATGCCTCTAGAACTGTAATTTATCTAGCCCATTCCTTCATGTTTCAGCCAGGCTTCAGACGATAACAGGTAAGGGTGTGAGCATATGTAAATATTTAAAGTAGAAGCCAATTAACACCAACTCCTACAGAACTCTTCTTCGTACAATTGCATAGATTCCCCATTTGCAAATCCAAGGATAAGTCCCCTTTTTCTGAACCACTTTAAAAGTTTCCATAATACCAAGTTACACAAGCTTTAAGTGATAGCAGGGAAAGA
>NW_009259798.1:1081142-1096906 GCF_000687185.1 Egretta garzetta
TTTTTAACAGGAGCAGTTCCTTAAACTAAACCGTCACATACACTTTGCCATCCATTCTTTTACTCCCACATTTACATTATGCTTTTCACAGTATTTGAAAAATCCTAAATTAATGAGGAGATATTCTTTCAGGGCATAACTTGACCTGTTTTCTCTCCTTGATAAGCAATGATGCAAATGAAACGAAGCGAGGTTTATAACTCGGGATGAGTCTGTGGATTTAGTGGAAAAGTTTCATACAAAACAGTCAAGTTTAATGAACCACTGAAAGGGAAACAAACTGACAATATTTTAAAAAAAGAGGGCAAGAAAGAAAAATTAAAGCCAAAGTAATTAACTATGAATTCAGTATCACCATTTGTTTGGGATATTTATTCCAAAAATATGCCATGTATACCACAGAGCACGTTTCTGATCCAAGGAACTTGCACCCTAGACAGACTAGAAGGGGGAGGGAGACCGAGGAGAAAACTGGGACAAATACACAGTGAAGCTGAGGTGAAGAGACAGAGGGAAGAAATGGGCATGAATACCTGTAAGTGGTAGCACAGTGTACAAGTTAGCATTACTGGTTTTACTGAACGTCCAGACATCACTGCTTTGGCTGCATTACAGATGATTTGCCAACTGGTGTCTCATGGTGCCCTTCTTTTTCAGATTACCCCTCAAAGGGAAGAAGAAAAGTCATCACCTGGCTCCTACTATTACCATGGCAAAGGGCAGAAGTGATTTGGCATCTCTGACCTATATCATCATCATCATCATCATCATCATCATCTCTATAGGAACAGACAAGCAAAAACTCAAACCTTGACTTTCACAATTCAGGATGAGCCTGCAGATTTAGGAATGTGGGAAACCCTCATAAAAAACATGCAAAGAGAATGTGAGAAAGGTGCTCCCTCTTCACTGCCTACCTGCTGACTCCTTTCCTGGGCATTTGCTCTTGCTTTAGCTAATTTACTCAAATGCCCAAATCCATATGCGAAAAAACAGTAGCTCATTAAACAAAACAAAACCAATCCCAAAACAAAACACCATCCCGAACAAGAATATTTTGAGAACAGCAATAAAATGCAGGATATCATACCTTTAGGGCAATCTCCCAAGCAAAACTTCCAGGGATGTCAACTCATAATGCTGGTGTTTTGAACACACAACTAAACTCTAGCAACACAATCTTGTTCCAAAAGCCTTCCTCTTAAGTGACTCCAAAACTACCAGTGAGCATTTTTAAAATGCTCTTCCCAAAAAGCGCATAAACATATGCATATGTGGATACATAAAAGGCATCGCCACAATGTTCACACACCACCCTGCAGTCCTTCTCTATTCTTACCAATCCAATCCTTACACTCACCTTGCAATGAACCGAAATGCAGATTACAAAGCACCAATGGTTTTGCAGACTGGTATTACATCAAATCCTCCCAAAGGTTTAAATACATATTTGTAAAACCAAGCTATGTAGCAGTTAAGATGTGAAAGCCATGCAACTTCAGGTTAGCCTTTATACATACTACTTCTGATAATATTCTTTCTGGTGCTTTTATTCCATTTTCCCCAGCAGGATTTCTGCTTCATTCAGCAAACGGACAATTGCCCAGTTTTTGCCCTCATCCTATGACCCATTAAATGCTTACCATCTGCATCCTACACTGAATGCAAAAACCTTACATTTCCCCATAGACATCTTTATGCAGATCTCGCCATAACATGGGAAGACTACATAAAATAAATGTGAACTCTGCAATAACTTTATGAGATTGGTATTCCTATTCCTGTTCTAGAGGTGGGTGACTGGCACGCAATGATGAAAGCCCAACAGGTAAAATAAATGCCCACTGACTTTCATTGCCCAGTGCCTAGTTCTTCAGTCAGTACTTTTAGCAGAACTTTAACTGGAGCTGTGCTTTGAAAATACAACTTCAACTGCTATTTTGAATATCCAGCATGCCTGTAAATCAGGCCTGAAGTATCTCAAAATGCAAGCAAAATTGAAAGTCATCACTACGACGTGTTTTCATTACATTGTGTCCCCAGGTCACTAAAACTCTGTAGATTACTAGTGATTTGTATTCCAAATAAGGGAAGGAGCTCATACAGAAGAGTTTGTGATCACTGGCTGGGCTGCGTTACAGTCACATGGGTAATCTTCATCCGACACTTCTTCTGTCTTTTGAGCATCTGCTATCACAGGCTATATATTCACTTGGTAAACATTTTGAGCATCTGATTGCTTGCATTTTAAAAAGACATGGAAAACACAGCATTTCTACCACAAAGTCAAAGCTTACCCGTTTGCGATTACCTGTGGCTGCTTCAGTCCAAAGCACAGATTTCTACCACTTCATCTATCAGCAATGTGTACTCATTTCCACAGGGAAACAAGATTAACCCCTTGCCAATACTATAGAGGGTAGAAAGACAAACTGACTCTCTAGGCTCCCAAATTCCACCCCATTTACTTCCAATTTCAGCAGCAACACAATGCGTGCGTGCATGCACCTACACAGCATTTTAGTTCAGATCAGAGAGGTTTTCTGAAGCAAGCCTCCTGGTCATCCTCACTTCAGACACTTTAGCATGCATTGTACAGTGGTGCCCTAACACACAAACCTGATTTCTTTTAAGCTAAACTGAACCAGAAGATCTGCTCCAAAGGTAGGTGGATATTTAGCCCATGGACTCACCTAGGCAAAAGCAGTATTTACCAAAATTATTATAGCATCAGTGTTGGGTCCTCAATGCCAACCACTTCATTCCACAGAAACACTCCTCCTGTACTGTACTACTTGCCAAAGTAAACAAAGCCAAAATTTAACATTCGGCCTTTTCCTAATTACATCTCTCATCTTTACCCACAGTGACCAGCATAGAGCTGACATACAGCTCCACTGTGTCCACACACTGAGATACACGAAGAACTGAAGATACACAACTTGTCTTGAAATAGAGGGCAAAAGTTATCCGGTTTCCTAAAAGACAAACGGAACAGCCATTCAGATACCAAGCGAGCAGGAACAAGGACAGAGCTGGACATCATCATGAAAGATACCACGAAAACCAGGCACTTAACCAAGCAGTTATTTTGTTGGCAAATGTTATATACAATAACTTCAACATGCAGGAGTGGTATACTTGCGTACCTTCTAAAAAATTACATCAAGCTCTTATAACATTGTGAGTATGGGCAAAATACAACTTTTAAACACCTCATGACCTGGCCAGATGTGAGCAGAACACCCACAAAGAACAAAGACGACACATTCCCAAAACCAGCATGATTCGTTCCTCGAACCAAATTCTAATTGCCTCCCTGAAATCATAAAACCTGTTCCAATAAGCAGCTCCAGTTTTATAGAAGAAATAAAAAACCCCAATCAACTTAAAGCTGAGAATTCCTAGGGGAAAAAGGTTCTAATGCAGATGCATTGAATGGCAAATTTCACCCTCAATAGTTCTAATTTAGCACATGTATAAGAAAACAAACACAGATTTTTACCTCCCCAGGTACTGTTCATATCAACAGCTCAGCTTAGACAGTAACACCTCAAAGTCCCATACAGAGAACAACGTGTAATGGAAATTTATGTGCACTTAAGAATAAAAAAAAAAAACTTACAATGATAATGCGAATTATCAGCACTGGTTATTCAGCAATGATTAATGCAGGTGTGTGTTAAATATCACTTAGACATACTACACTATAACAAAACCTGCTGCATTTATTGTAGCTATTAAAAAATTAAATCCACTGTTTTGGTGCAAGACCAGTTGTACATCCAGTGCAGTTTACAGGCACGCTTTGCGCCAAATTAACAGTAAAACATGAACACGAATTCAGTTTCAATGTTTGGACTAGCTACATAAAATGCAAATCCATTATACTATTAACTGCATTAAACTATCTACATAAGGAACTTCCCATTTGCATGACCTGTGGAAGAATCAATAGAAAGTTTATAATAAAACTTTCCAAAATACATTTATTTTAGTCTTTTAAAAAATGTAAATGTAATTTATACCATACATTTGTAAAAACAAAGTTGATTTTTTTTTTTTTAAAAAAACATTTGAGAGATCAAGTCTTTACATAAAGCAAAAGAAAAGGAGGAAAAGGTCACTGACTGCTAAAGGATTTTAATCATCAATAGGGAGGTTTTGGCAAAAAAATTTTATTTGAACAGCTAGGAACCTCCAACTTACTGACACAGGCAGCATCTTTAATAAACCACTAAAGAATTTTTTTAAGTCCATGTTAAAAAAAAAATATAGAAAAGACTACTTTTCCCATGAAACTAATTTTTATATACTGCTGTGCAATTTTTATCCACTAATTCAGATTTTAGGCTAAGCTGCTTCTTCCTATCAGCTATATGTTAATATCCAAAGCCAAACCTTGCAGCCAACCCTCCAGAATCCTGCTACTTCCCAGCACAGAAGGCATTTACCTCATTCAGAAAAGCAGCAAGGGAATTTTACTGATATAGATAATTCCTAACTGGATGGCAAAAATTAATCACAGTGGCCTACAAAGCCTACAATTCACCAAGAAGTAGCAGTATTATTGCATAAAGTTTTGCTTACTAGCTCTAGCAAGGCACTGAGAGGCACTCAGAAATACAACAGGGGCAATAAATTACCTTACAAACAATGGTCTGGCAGGTGGAGCACCAAATTAAGATTTAGGAAAACAGCATTTTACTCTCTCTTCTGCCCACTCAAACTCTTTGGAAGTTACCTCCTCTTTGTGAGTCTATTTTCTTATTTTTAACAAATCTTCTCTGATCAGAAGAAAAAAAAGGTACTCAAACCTATTAACTGCAATGAATGCCTGTGGCCTCAATAACATGCTTTTGAGGAATGAAATCTGGTGTGGGTTTGGTTTGTCTAGTTGGTTTTGTGGGATTTTTTTTTGGTTTTGCGGGATTTTTTTTTTTGGTTTTGCTTTTTTAAGTTGTTCATAAAAAAAAAAAAAAAGAGGCATTTTATATCTTATTGCTGATGAAATAGGCTTTGGAAAAAGGTCACCAAAATAGAAGCAGAAGCACTGAAGCCCACCTGATGCACAGAGCCTAAACCAACAGTTTTAAGATGCAAGATGCTTCATAGGTAACAGTCAAGAACCTGTGGACACAATGATTCTGCACCCAGAGATTTAGGGAGGTTTTCCCCATTTTGCCACATCATGGTATGTTACCTCCATGGACTTCAGTTTTTCTGAGCTGCAAGATGCCAGCATTACTTGTCTTCCTGTCTACAGCTGTTTTTCGTCCACCACTCTACTGCAGAAACAAAAGTTATCACAAACACTTCCTGCATTGTCTGACAGGGCTAGCAAGCAAGGTACACCGAGCAGCATTCCTGTTCTCCCAGCTTACAGCCCTATCTTCAACAACCACAGAGAGAAAAGACATTTTAGAAAACTTTCTAGAATATGAGCTGCAAAAACACTTAGAAAAGAGCTCTTGCGAGAACTAGGAGATCAGGACAGAATAATGTATATTTCCTTTAAAAAGAAGCACTGACCTTAAAGCTGAGGCTTTGATTTTTTTCTAAATCTCTAGGGCTATTTTATTAGCAGTAACACTGTAAAAACACAAACCCCTCCAAGCGTCCTATTTGTTGACACATACTTGTCAGAAGTTGCCAAACCTTATCACAACTAATGAAGCCACAGTTATGCCTTGTTTCTCAAACATCAGTATTTTCTTGGTCTTGCTGCCAGTTAGGTTAAAACCATTTCCCTTTTCCACCAAAACAGTCAGCTGAGGGAATTAAAAACATCTACAGGTGTTCACAAAAAACCACTTGTAACACAGGAGAGATGGTGCTTCTCCACAGCAACAAGATAGCAGTACAGATGGATCTTCTGTCCAACTTCTAACCTTCCTCCAGTATAAAAGAAAATGAACAAACAGCTTGTACAATTATCCAATAATTGCCTACTGCCAAACAACTAAGAACAGAAGAGTAAGAATAACTTATTTGAAACCAACGATCGATTTTCCAACTATTTCCTGCAAATTGCTAAACAGATATTAAAACAAAAAAAAAAGAACAACTTCTACAGTAAAGCTGAAAAAAGCAATTCCATTACAAGAATCAAAATCTAAGCGTGTGGTAATTTTCTTCAACTTATTGCAAAATGTCAGAAACAGGAGTCCAGAGACACTGGCACAGGTATCTGATAAAGTTGAAGGACACTTGAGAGATTAATTCAGAGAATGTTTCTTCTCTAACTGACAGGAAAAAACAGGTATTCTTCTTTCAATTCAAAGTTCGTAACTCTTGTGGCAATGCTTTCAAATACACTTTTGGTTCAAATCATAACAAGGGTCTTCCATGATGAAAATTAACTAATTAACACTCCGGTCCTGAAGTCTCAATCTCACTTCATGGGTGAAATATGAAGAAACAGAGGATAAGCAGCAGTAGTTATTTTGGGGTAGTATCAGTATGGGAGACGTTTACATTAAGGTAGTGTGTTCTTTATAGCAAAGACCATGTCACTGCATCTTTATACAGTACCTGATGTGAATCATAGAATCATAGAATGTTTTGGGTTGGAAGGGACCCCTAGAGGTCATCTAGTCCAACCCCCCTGCAGTGAGCAGGGACACTCCGAACCAGATCAGGTTGCTCAGAGCCCTGTCCAACCTGGCCTTGAATGCCTCCAGGGATGGGGCCTCCACTGCCTCTCTGGGCAACCCCTTCCAGTGTTTCACCACCCTCATTGTAAAGAATTTCTTCCTTATATCCAGTCTAAACCTACCCTGGTTTAGTTTAAAACCATTAGCCCTTGTCCTGTCACTGCTGGCCCTACTAAAAAGATTTTCCCCATCTTTCCTATAGGCCCCCTTTAGGTACTGAAAGGCCGCAATCAGGTCTCCCCGCAGCCTTCTCTTCTCCAGGTTGAACAAGCCCAACTCTCTCAACCTGTCCTCATAGGAGAGGTGCTGCAGCCCTTGGATCATTTTTGTGGCCCTCCTCTGGACCCGCTCCAACACTTCCATGTCCTTCTTGTGCTGAGGGCTCCAGAGCTGGATGCAGGACTCTAGGTGAGGCCTCACCAGAGCAGAGGGGCAGAATCCCCTCCCTCGACCTGCTGGCCACGCTTCTCCCGATGCAGCCCAGAGTACAGTTGGCCTTCTGGGCTGCCAGCGCACATTGCCGGCTCATGTCCAGCTTTTCATCCACCAGCACCCCCAAGTCCCTCTCAGCAGGGCTGCTCTCCATCCTTTCTTCCCCCAGCCTGTACTGATACCGAGGGTTACCCCGACCCAGGTGCAGGACCTTGCACTTGGCCTTGTTGAACCTCATGAGGTGAAGGGACACTCATTTTCAGATGAGACTTCTGAGCACAGCCCCTGTAATAGAAGCCACTTCCTTGAAGTCCGTACTCTAGCCATTTGTGTTAGTCAACTTTAACAACACTGGCAAAAGCTTTTTAATATTTCATGAATATACTTCATCTGCATATGAATTTATTGGCAGCTGTAAAGACTTACTCATCAGATTCTGAATGCTTTCTTTCCAAGCTGATTTCAGTCTGAAACATCAAAGACAGTCATGACATACATTAACAATAGTATTTCTATTTCCAGTATTAACTCCCAATTTCTAGCTTGTAATTCTCAAGTGTTCTGGAGACAGCAAAGAGCATCATGAAGAACATGATGTAGGCACTAGTAATCTGGTTTGTGCAGTAAATGAGCATCAAATCCAATAAGCTTTTTCAAACAGGGCTTACTAAATCATTACTCAGAGTTACTCTAAGAAAAACTGTATGACTAAAGATGTAAAATGAAACATCAATGTACACATTTTATAGTGAAAACAACCAAAACTAATTCACTACGGGTAGGAAGATGTCAGCTCAAGGGTGTTCTCTCTGACTGGCTCTTCAGGATTCAGCATTATAAATACTCAGCTGTCACATGTAACAGCTATTTATTCACAGGAATAGCCAAAATCTAGGAAGTTTGGTTCAAAGGTGAAATTGGACTAAGAATGCTGGCCTGGGGTTTTTGCTTGTGTGTTTTGTTTTTTCTTCTCTCCTCAAAAACAGTAAGGACCTAAAACACTTGCTCTGTTGACCAAAACCTGGTTTGCCCAGTTAAGGGTTGCAGAACTCAGGCTACCAGGGGAAAAGGGTTTACAACGTCAAAACACAACAGCCTGGCATTATGTTGGCAAAACACAGTTCCAAACAAAGACCAACTCAGCTATGGAGCTTTCAGAAGTGTGGCTTTTTATCACATGCACATGGTACACATGCACATACTGATTAACCTCAAAATCTCTACTCTGTCGCATGAGTATCAGCAGTATACAAGATATTCAAATGTCTATTTGAACAAGGTTTTATTGTAATGCTCAGAGAACCACTGCAGTGCCTGAAATTTTGTAAAAACTTTCAAAGTTACTCACTTTCCTAGACATTTAGAAATAAAGCAAAATAATTAACATCTATGGAGGTATCCTTCTCAAATGCAACCAGAAACAGACACTTTCTCCATTAAGACCTACCCCAGTACTATTATATTCTGCTGATATGTGAGAAACTGAAATCCATCTTAAAATAAGCAACAAAACATAGAAAGTAACACTCTTGTCCATATAGCCTGCAGAAATCCAGTAACAGCAGTAGTCAATCTAATTAGCAAGTAAAATGAATGTTCCCCATCTTTAAAACAGGCACCTTCTCAGTGTTCTCCATGGGGGGGAAAAAAAGAAAAAAAAAAAAAGAAAAAGGAAAGGAGTTCACCATGCTCTCCCTTGAATGAGCTACTGTTCAACTCTGACAGTCTCTACTCCTCCATGTCTATTATCCTACTGCTCTTGCCAAATCAGGAATCATCTGCATGAAATCAGCCACCTACAAAGTCGCCAACCACACAGCAACCTGCAGAAGTAACGGGCACTACTTCAAGCTATTACAGCTTTTCCAATTAATTCCATTTTCTTTGATAATATTTTAGTAACGTTTAAAATTTTAATATGGAAGCATAATTCTATCTAACTTCTTACATTCAATCCCACTACAGATAATCATTCATTAACATATTCTAAGGCTAGACCTTCTACAGATCTGGTAGCCATCACTGCGTTTCTAAAATTCCTGCAGATTCATGGTAGTCTCAGCTTCCTTCTAGATTTTCCACCATGAAGAATAAAACCCAGTCATTATACCCTAGAGTGTCCGTCCACTTTTTGAGAGACAGGCTTAGTCTTCACTGAATTATTATTCTATATATTATATGTATATGAATGACTGACAGGAAGCAGTAAATTCAAGAGCATTGCTCAGCCAGAAGGCAGGTCAGAAAGATTAAGAATTATCTATATAGGTAGCATTACCAGTGCAGAATATACTGTAGTTATACAACCAGTGTGCTCACAAGCCATGTTTCAGAATAAGAGTACCTTCTTCTTCCACTTAGGCCACTTTAAATAGAAGTAAAAGGAAACACCAAAAATCCCAACTTCAGCAAATGACACCATTACAGCCAAGCCAAAATAGCTTCTTCACCTTTGGATATAATATTCCAGAATAAAAGGCAGAGCTACCTATGTTTTCCTTTGCAAAAGATGGCTTAGCTGCCAAAAACATTGTTTAAAACAAGCAAGCATAACTAGCATTTATCTAAATTTGCAGGTAAATTGAAATTGCCAAACAGCTCTGTTCACTTGAACGAGTGGTAAAAGACTAATAATGATAACTAATGCCGCATTTACAGAACTTTCCCAAGGAAAGAAGGAAAAATGAAATATCCATACTGAAGAACTGTATCAACGCTCTTCGTAAAATAAATACTGTAAAGATGCACACATCAAACAAACAGGTTTTCACCTGGGTATGTGTAGTTTTTCTCACCTTCCAGGAGAAAATAAAACCCCACAGTCTAGATCCCTCATTCAAAGGCTTGGAAAACAAGAAAAAAAACCTGGGCAACTGTTACTGAGGAAAAGTGCATGTTAGTCAAAATAATAAAAGTGAAGGCGTGCCATAGTCAAGGCTGCAAATGATGTATTGCAGCACTTCATTAGGTCGAAGGAACAGGTAAACAGGAGTTAAAGTCAACAAATACCCAGCCTAATGAATTATAAAGATGACTCATTTATTTCAGCTTTATCAATTTTCAGAACTTTTGTTTTAAGTTAGCACTGTGCCCAAGAAATCCCACAGAGGGAGACAAGCTACACAGCTGTAGTACAACAAATTTACAACAGTAACATTTCAAAGACCAACAGAAAGCAACACCGCGGTAACCATGTACTCAGTCAGTGACTCTTGTCATCTTCCTTACGCCTTACTGTTTTTTCTTTATCAGACTGTTCTTCAGGCACTTCAGTATCTCTTTTCAACATCCCAGGACTGCAGTATTTTTGTAGCAATTTCTGAACTGCATTTTGAATTCAGAAGAGGCTTGTACTGTGGTAAACATAAGTCAGTAAGTGTTCACACTTACACCACCTGAATGAATTGCCTAAGGATCGGAAAAACAATTCGACAAAACAAAGCAGGTGACTACAGGCTGCTCAGGTAAAGACTGATTATTTTAGATGCTTACTATAGAAACCTTGGGGTGTAATTATATTTTAGTTTTTCCACCGCTTCACAAAAACCTGGAGAAAACACATACAGTATAAAAGCAAGCAAGAGTATATCAGAATGAGAATTCACTGCTGCCTCCCTAAAAAATAAAGAATTGAAGTAGCTCTGTATTTTATGTCCTCACAACAATATTCATGAGCCTGAATGAAATGGGCTCTAAATCTATCACTTAATAGATGGTTCATTTTTTCCAACACTGTAACCAGCTTCTTTTTTTTTTTCCCAATTCTGCACAGCACATACAGAACAGAGAGCAGGACTTTTTTCCAACTTCTTTTCACCCACTACAGTCTCCATCTATTGTCAAGGGAGATCATGCTTTGCTATCCACCCTTCGTTCTCCTGACTGCTGCTAGCGGCAGATAAGGAAACTACAGGGCAAAGCAGGAGCACAATTTTCTTATCCTACCACTCCCTTTACCTTCAGTGTTTCGATTTAGCACACCCATGAATGCTACTTTTACTCACCTCATTACTCATAAGTTTCCTGGGTCACAGGAAAAATCAGTAACGCACTGCTCTGTACTTCACAGCTGCACACAAGGGTCTAGGACTCAATGGTGAAAAAGAAAAACTTGGGACTCTCTTCACTTTATTCTTTTTTATAGTTTCATAATGTTTAAGACAAGTATCAGGCCATCTAAGTTCTGGACAGCTATACAGGACAAACTTTTTGATTTCCACTCCATGTTTAGACAAAAAGGGTTTTATCAGACTAAAACATTTCAGTCCTCAGGAGGCTACGTTACGTTGCCTCAGCAGAAAGCAAGGGAGGCCAAGGCATCACTCATGCCCAAAATTTTAAATAACATTGAACTAACTATGAGACACATCCAGATGTTCCCTGCAGGCAAATCAGGTGCATACTGCCTGTCAGCAAAACGATTCCCTATACCACCTTCAAGCCAGGTCTTTTACCCAACCTCCAGCTGTAGCTCATCTGCAAAGCATCAAAATAAAGTTAAAACATTTTGCAGATACATCTTGCCAATCACATATATATACATATATACATGGAAAAAAAATCCTGCCCATTCTCCTTGAAGGTGACAAGGTGAAATGCGAAGGTTCAACATAGGTCAACGATAATTGCTTCTATGCAGAACCAAGCACATTAAGGGCATGTTGAAAGCACCTCGGGTAGCCCTCTGCACAAGGAAGCGTATGCTGAAAATTATGCAAAGATGTAGATGCAGCAGACTGGCCTGTGATCCCTAAATTAAGGAAGTTCATATGGTTAATACAGTTCACATTTAGGAGGAGTTGGATTTTTATGCCTGTTCTTATTAAAAAAAGGTAGGTTTAAATTCTTTGAAGGTTGATGGCACACATAGAAAACTATGTTTATTCTACACAAATGAGCATATTTATTAAAATAAAAGCTAAAATCAGACTGTGAAAAAAACAGGACAAGTGTGGAAATAGCAAGGACTTTTTTTTTCCCACTTGTGTTGAAAAAACATTTCTTATCTTTACATCCTGGATTTTAAGTGAGTGCATAATCATAAGCATGACATTTTATTCAGTCCACACATCTTCACATAGCTATACTGTTAGCAGTTATAGCCATGATCTTTCTTCTCTTGTCTAGGAGATAATCACTGAAGTTAGCTCAGTTGATCCAGTTGTTCAGACCATACTCCAGGATCTCAAGATCAATCTCTCAGACAGCCCATGCAAAAAGTTGATGCTCACAGATTGTCGTAGTCGATCTCCTATCTCCCCTGCTCAGCTATTCCTCTGCTAAGTTTATCTGTTTCTATGGCAAATGAAGGGCAATAACAACCCTATATTTTTTGCCCATTTTCAGATAAAAATTTTGCTCCCTCTAGTGGAAGCAATAAAACCAAAGGTTATTCTCTGAACTCACCTTACCCCACAGAGACCTAAAGCCAAGAAGAAAGCTTTACTCTCCTAGAACCATTCTCACCTCAAAGCAAATTTAAGGATCTCCAATTTAATGACAAGTAAGCTGACAAGTCACCAAGAGAAGTCATTTGTCAATAGACAATCAGCAAGATAGCGCCAGAGCTAGAAACGGACCAAGGTCCACTGCACTATTTGTCAGGCTTCACCTCCAAGAAAGAAGAAAGTGGCAGAGATGTAAATATGACGCAAGTACAGACACGAAAAACAGAAGGCCAGGCAAGAGACATAACTACAATGAAATCATTCAAATTGCAACCTCGATGCACTATGCAATGCGTGATTCTCTAGCAGCAAAGTTTTTATGATAATCCTTCTCATACTTCTCTTTAGCTGTCAGGGGCAGGAAGGCCGTAACTACTTTTATTCCTTCTCTCCCATGACAAGACAGAAGGAATACTGCGGTACATTAGCATTCATTCACTCATTCATTAACTTTAAGAACCCAAGGTGACACAGTTGTCACCTTTGCTGAGTAGCAAACTTAGCTTCTCCAAAAGATATAGTTCTTATAAGGCTTTTCACCCCCCAAGGAGTGATTTTTTTTTTTGCCCCGCCCGCAACAAAATACAAAAGAAAAGTGTGCAAGTTTGCCTTCCCAAATCTACAGAGATAGTCATAGGTTCTTGTTCACGCCAAGCATCTTCCCTTGCACCAAACGACTGAAAATAACAATAGAAAAATTGGAACAAGAAGCCTACCAAATAAGCATTAGCTTTTCCAAACAGCCATTTCAGTTAACTTGGTGCAAGACAAAGTAAGAGCCAAAGGAAGACTTAACGTAGCGACAAGTTATCACGTAATACCTTGTTGGGCTATATACACAGAAGCAGGAAACAAATTCTTCTCCGCTCCTATAGCTAACTATGCTCTAGTACCAAGAAGAAAGGTCTAGGAACAGCAATCTGTCAAAGCAACAAAGCTTTTCTCCTGTAACACAGATTGGCACATAAAGGAGGAGACTGTTCTTACACGTGTCAGATGGCTCTGGTGGAGCAGCCATCCTCCATCTTTTACACTGACCTCCAACTAGCACATAACCAACACCATTCTCAAACTAATCTGTGCCTCTAGTTCTACCAAGCATTAGGTCAAAAAATAACCCATTTCTCACTCTCAATCCACACACAGATGTGGATCTGATTAATTAGTTCAATCTTAGAGATAGCAGCTTCACCTTTAACTGAAATTTCTTCTTCCATTCACTGTCAATAGGTTCTTTCATCCACTTGTTTGAACATCCAGAGTAACATTGACACATGCTACCCAGACTTGTCTTCCCAAAGGTAGATGCCTTTGCCTTCACTAAAACTTCATAGCAGAATAATTAGACAGTAATGGCTTAATCATAAATCACAACTGCAACATTTTGAATATAAAGATTAGTATCTACCTGTGGTGAAAAGTGAAACGTAGAGGTGGAGAAGCAAAACCCATTCGTCTCCATCAGTTTTGAGTGCTGTTATTGTTCTGGAGTGCCCATTTCAAGTGCCTGCTGTAGTGGTATGACTGTAGTCACAGTACAGATTTGAATCAAGTAGTAGAAACAGCCTACCAACCAGAAAACCTTTATTCATTTATTTTTTTCCCCCCCAAAACTGCTACATTTTCATATTGAGTATGCGTACAGTATTACTGAATGTCATGCATAATCTTCAAGCACACACACCAAAGAGTATCAGCACTTTTTCTTCTCTGCCCTCATTCTGTCCTTTACTTCCTTTGATTTGATTACGCTGAACACATTTCACACTCTTTCTGTATTACAAACTTACTATCAAGATAGACTCTTAAGCTGAGAAGTTACAAAAATCTAACTTTGCCCTTTTTTTTTTGATCAGTTATAGATGCATTCTCCTCAGCGCAGCATAATTTTGTAACTCTTCAATTCATACTCCAGTCATAATCAGTACTCTTCATACACAACTGGACCTAATATTATGTAGGGTCCACTGATATCTAAAACCAAAGTATGTATGATTTTTAACTGCTTATAATGAATCTTTTAAACATGCGTTTAGCCACCCTCCATTGTGATTATCCCCAAAAGCTTCAACAGAGCTCAAATAGTGTTTTATAAAAACATCTTGACTTTACAGGGGCGTCTGTTGCAGAACATTCAATACAGGGAAGTCTTCCAGGCTTTGATAAAAAGTAACTCTATTATCATCAAAATGCCATATCCACAACATTTAAAATAAACTTGACAGAAGCTGCACTACATCTTGAAGCAATTCAATTTATGACTGCTACTATGAATAGATAATTATACGACACCAGCCATCAAAAGATGGCCATCTCTCATTCATTTTACAGTGCCGTGTAGAAGCTACACACTTTATGGAAATAAACACCCAGTACACACCAAGCAGAGCTAACGCTCTGCACACGTGAGGCACGGAGCCACGTGCTGCCATTGATCCCGGACACAGGTATCACCGCAAGTTGTAAGTGGCATCTATTCCATCACAGCGAGCTTAAATGAAGCTTCCCACTCTTGTCAGTTTTCTAGAAGATACTTTTTCATGAGTACCCTTAACCTAAGGTTCCATTCAAACAAGTGTCTGGGGGAAGGGGAGAAGAAAAAAGAAAGAGCATGCAGTTCAGTCACTTCCAAAACTCTTGCTAGACATGCTCCTTCCTCTGTCTTTCATGTCCAGTTACTTTTATCACTTATTAGGTGTATTTTGTGAAACCAAACCACCAAAATCTCCCTCCACATGAGCACAGACTGTTTTTGGTGATGTGCTTCATTCATTCATACATCAATGGAGATTTGTTTTGTTTTTTTTTTTTAATAAGAATTCCTTACATGAAATTTCCTGGTGCTACAAAATTTATAGGAGGAGCTGCTAAAGGTTATTTCACTTATGTATTCATAAATATTCCGTAGATTTAGGAAGTCTAGGCCACTTCCCCCATTAACAAACATTCTGTACAACTTCAGTCATTAAACCCTGCAACCCCCCCCGTTTCCCAACCTTATTTTGTAACCTTCTGACGCTTTGTGCAGACGACAGGATTAACAACCTTCAGGAATTTTTATATCACCCGGACAAAAGATACCACAGAAACGCTCCGCCTACAAAGTACATACGAATTCCCGACAGCATTATGTGCAGCACACGTTATTATCTAACGCTGCATTTAAAAACCGCTGGCAGACGCACCTCGGCGCGGCGCGCCGCTTTGCATTCGCAATTACGACCCAGCC
>NW_009259798.1:1097939-1170084 GCF_000687185.1 Egretta garzetta
GGCGGCCCGGGTGGCAGCTGAGGAGGTGTCTGTCGCTGAGGGTCGCGCGAAACCGTGTGGGCGCAGCCGCATGGTGAGGTGGCGGAGAGATCGGCCCCCGTCCTCCCCGAACCGTCTCCCCTTCGCCAGAGGGCACAGAGGCAGCTCAGCGCTCGGGGGCTGGGAGCGTACACAACGGCGGATGAGTGACGGGTGGTACACACAGGGCGAGAGGGTGGCCTGGCACCCTGAAGAAGTCGCAAAAAAATGGGTGAAAACCCCGTTCCCACAGCTGCCCATTGACTTGGGAAAGCCCGTCTATCATGGCTAGAAGCCACAATTTTTAGTTTATTAATGGCCTTTTCTTAAATGTAACTGAAATAGTACAAGCGTGAGGTCTCTCGGCCTAGCAGTGCAGTTGCCTCCAGGAAAGCAAGAAGCGATGTGCTGATGCCGATAGGAATCCATTGGTATGCAGCACAGCTCTTCCACCCGTCCAGCCAACACTGGCCAATGTGAAACAGAGGGAAGTCTTGAGTGAAGGCTTCACGTTAGGAGGTGCAGTAAACTACCAGGTGAGCTTGTGCGGTAGACTACTTGTTAAATCGTTGTGGTTTAGTGCCCTGCCCGCCTCTTTTACGTTACAGCTTTCTGTAGAGTTTTTTTTCTTACAAAATAACTGTAACCTTAATTGTTCTAAACGATGCGGTGAAGGAGGCCCCAAAGGAATATACTGCTCTTATCTGTAAAACTGCTCAAGAATCCTGGGTCTCTTGAGAGAAAACTGCAGGTTATTCATTGTACTTTATTAAATATTTTTTATAATTATTGTGTATCATACGTCTAAACCATGCTGCGATCAGTAATTTACCCTCAACACAAAAATTTCACCAGTTCAAGTACATGAAAGATGAAATACCTTGTCCAATGTCATGCTGACAGTCCAGAACGTGCCTGGAGTAGTGGCTAGGTTTAGTGATTTACATAGCCATTTAAGTTCACGGTTAATGCTAATTGGTAGTAGCAGGAAAATGGAGGTAAGTGTAATTATCTGAAAACATCCGTTGTTTCTCTTACTGAATTGCAGACCACACTCTGTACTTACGTTTTAGCTTGTGGTAAGGTCTTTTGTCTGCATTTAAAGAGACTGGTTAATAGGTACAAATAAGTGGTTTTAATTAGATTTCTTTACTCCGTGACAGGCAATTACAATTGTGGTAGCATCTGCAGCTTCAGAAGCCATAGCACAATGTTTTTGTAGTAAAGCAAAGAGCACTGCTTTCAGAGAAGGAAAAAAAAAACACCAAACCCAACTTTTCCCAATTAGTTCTGAATCAGTCCCTTAAATCTAAACCTGCAAATTATATATACATGTGAGTAACATTATAGGAGTG
Organism: Egretta garzetta; assembly: GCF_000687185.1. Lineage (NCBI taxonomy): Eukaryota > Metazoa > Chordata > Aves > Pelecaniformes > Ardeidae > Egretta > Egretta garzetta. Next base: position 1,099,313 of record NW_009259798.1, read on the forward strand.
CAGTGCCTCTAGGCTCAGTGCAGTCTGCATTATGCTATACATATGTATGTATGTATATAAAGACTAAGCTCATTTTATCTGATTTAGTAAGGAGACATATACCTACGCACAAATCTTTGGAAATCTTAACCTAAATATTCTCGAATGAAACCACGAAAGAGCTGCTTTAGAAGAGGCTGATAGCTAATTCTGAATCATAGTCTAGTCACAAGAAATGATTCTGGTGCATCTATATAAATCCATGGAGGTGGCGTTACTGAGACTTCCATGGAGTATTTGCAGCAAATAATCGACCTACTGAATGAACTCCTTACTTCCAATTAACAAAACGCATGAGAACAAGCTAATGATATCATAGCATAAATGTCAGTTGGTTGTAAAACACAGCCCTTAATTTTCTGATAATTTTTATTCTTTTTTTCAATGTATGTGTCTGTGCAATGCTCAGAAAATACAAAAATGTGCTTCCCTGCCTGACTCCTAGGATCTTAGGAGTTCATACTTAAAAGATACATTTGTCTATACCGTAAATCACAGTATCATTATAAATGGTTTGCGTCTATGGCATTAAGTTACATAATTACATTTTTCACAAGTTCCCCCTGGAGAAATGTGGTGGGTTTGGAAGATGTTATTGTGCTCTTATTTAGGAAGGTGTCTGTTAGGGAAGACGACATCAAAGAAATAAACCTTGAAAGTAGTCACAAAATAATAGTCCCTTTGTAGTAGTGGGGGAGATTGGTTACATGAAGGAACAAAAGGGGTCCTGCCCCACAGAGCTTAAGATCTACGTTTGCCATTAAAAATGAAGCATACAAATGTTGGTTGAGAAGAAAGTAACAGGAAAGTAAGCAATTTCTGCCAGAGAAAAAGTAGCTTGTCTTTGATATCTGCTGTAAAATGTATGGTAAGGGCTTTCACGGGCACTGCAGTAAAACTAGGTCTTCTGCTTTTCCTTTTTTTTTTTTGAAAGAAGATTTCATTACGTCTGTTTTCAGAGAACTTCCTGCCTGTGTGAGAATACTATGTTGTGTGTGGGAAGATGAAGCCTTGGCTGGCGACAGGTAGCATTCCGCATCACGTTGACACAGTAACAGTGCAATTAGTCCTGAAAGTTAAACCATCCTGTGAGAAAGAAGGCTGCTGAGTGATACAGAGAAGCTAATGTACCCAGACTAGTGAATCTACTAAACTTCACGTAAGTTGGACAGTTTTCAATGAACATTACCTACTTTCCTACTGTTTTAAATATTTGCATATAGGTGAACAAGAAGTGGTACTTCCGCAAGGAAATTGTTTCCACCAAAGGCTGTCAGCCAAAATGCAGGAGGATGTGTTGATTTAAATAATTCCTGGAGACTGGCTTGGCATTGCATTAACTTCTTCTGATGTTCCATGATTCAGTTTTTATGGTACCATAACTGCTTATAGTTCTTAGGTATAAAAATAATCACAAAGGCATCTCTCAGCCCTGCAGCAATTACTTAATCTGTCAGAATGATGTGACATAGCTGTAACAAACACTGGAGGTTTCCTGTAAACTTTGTTTAGTTGAATGGCAATTTAAGATATTCAGATGTTTACAATACCAGTCTTCCCATACGACATTATACATTTTGCCATCCCTTCAAATATTCGGTACTGCACAGTAAGCCTCACATGCATCCGCTGTTTTCTGAACTAATATAATCTTTAATTAGCCAGTTCTGCTATATTAGTAATTTAGTGCCCAATGTGATTCCTGTTAATATTAGTAGGAATTCTTCATGATGAATTGACGGCTCAAGTAACATTTGGTTCTCTACTTATTAGGAAAAATTTAAATACCTTTATACAGTCTAGCTACAGGATAGCTAAAATCTCCCTTTGGCTCACTTTGGCTTTAGATTTTTTTACTTGTTCTTTGTTTTGGTCTTAGAGCTGCTCAGAGAGCAACTTTCTTTCCTCTAAGCACTTAAGTTTTGTAAATTCCATGATGAGGAAATGCATCGCTGTCTCTTGAAAACATAGACCCATGTTCAGCTCACACCATTTTGTTTTTCAATTATAACACTAAGTCTGTTAACAATATCAGAGCTTGTAAAGAAGGACGAGTGAAAGCTCACTTTACTGTTCAGCTGTAAATATCAACCCCCAGGTACAGATCTTAGAAATGATAATTTCCTCACTAAAGGAACTTCCTACTTTCATGGCAAGGACAAACCAACTGACTTCAACAAGAAGTTGTTACTCTTGTAAAAAGTGAGTTGCCTTATCAAAGCAAATGCTACTCTAAAATTCTTTATGGGGAAACAGTACAAACTGACAGTGCATTTCAAAGTGTAATAACTAGTGACATGCAATTGGGGTATCGATGTCATTCTGATGATTGAAAAGTTTGGGGAATAGAAGCCCTTTTTTCAGAACTGAAATAAAAGCAATGAACTTCAAAGCTAAGTTATGAGTTTAAGAACAGTTGTTTTGAGCTTAATTAGATATTTACCAGACTATGAAAAATACGGTGGATGGGAGAGGCTAGTGATAACCTTGCAAGGAACCTACTACTATAAAACAGTAGTAAGGAACTAACAAGTCTGCCTGTTTTATTGATTTAACGATTAAAAAAAGCACATTCATATTAAACGGATATGAATAAATGTACAGTGAATACATCATTTAGTTTAATTTCCTGTCATACTGTAACAGCAGGGCATGGCAATAACTGCTGTTAACAAGTTTCTCAGGTTTCTGGGCTGTCTTCGTATTGTGTCTCTTTGGCTGAAAGGGGAGACCTGACTTTTCTCGATATCTGATGTTACATGTTCTCAAACTGATCCGTGCTGCTTAGAGAGCTCAGTTCCCAAGGCTCCTCCTACTTGCCCTAGGTGAGTGCAACAAGATAGGACTAAGGCCCTTCTTTATTTGGATTAATTGTTTCTGAAATAATAAGACGCCTTATTCATCCCAGAGTTGCTTAAGAGTTGCTTTTAGGGCCAAGATGAGCTTCCAGAGGAAAGTGAGTTTATTCTAAGAGCAAAGGTTGACGTGTAGGAGGGGGTACAAAGTAAATAGCAAAAATGCAATTTAAAATTAAGCTTACCAAATAAGTTTTCCCTTCAGTTGCTTCAGGTTCACAGTTAGCTTAAGGGAGAGAAAGGGAGGACTGTGGAATTTTCTTTTTCTGTCCCCCAGGACTGGCTTGCCCTAAATAGCTTTCTCAGTCCATATGGTCAATGCTACTTAGTTCGGGATGGTTCTCCCTGTTCTTATGAATTATCATGTTCAATCCTGATTGTATTTCTGTTCAGTAAGAAGTAGGAATTTTTCCTTGAGGGGTTTTGTCCTTGTGCATTCATTTGAGCTTAAATTACCCTCCTATTTTTAGAACATTTTGTAAGTTTTTGTCATGTCTTCGGTGTCCGTGCATCTTACTAGCTTTGTTGTCTGCCATTCATTTTAAATTCTTTATAAAAAATGCATGTATCACCATAAAGGATACGGTTAGTTGTATGACAGTTAATTCCCACCCTCCTCATCATTCCCGCTGTCTCCTTGTCCACACACAGTTTTGAGGCTCCTGCTCTTAAAATTTCCTCCCTTTGCTATTTCCAACTCCAGCAGTGTCAGGCAGCACAGCTTGAGGTACTTCCTCTTTGCCAGCCAGTAAGTTATGCCAGTCTGCTTAGTGGCCAAAACTGGTGGCATGTGTCAGAATTGGGGTGAGTGTCAGGTAATGAATGGGAAGTAGGTACTGGGAATGCTAGACCTGTCAGACACAGCCTGGAGCAGCCCAGTGCAATTGAACTCGTCACTGAGTCAGAGCCTGAATGTTTCTGCAGTTGTTCCAGGACCCACTCGCTTCCCCACTCATGCCTTTCTCTTCCTGGGTACAACAAGCAAGAAACTCTTGCTGTCTGTTCCGGCGAGTGAGTCTTCGCTTTTCAGAGCAGCAGGGCAGGGAAAGCTTTGCTCAATTTGGAGATCATAGAATCATAGAATGTTTTGGGTTGGAAGGGACCCCTAGAGGTCATCTAGTCCAACCTCCCTGCATTGAGCAGGGACACTGCTAGCTACATCAGGTTGCTCAGAGCCCCGTCCAACCTGGCCTTGAATGTTTCCAGGGATGGGGCCTCCACTACCTCTCTGGGCAACCTGTTCCAGTGTTTCACCACCCTCATTGTAAAAAAGTTCTTCCTTATGTCTAGTCTAAACCTACCCTGTTTTAGTTTAAAACCATTACCCCTTGTCCTGTCACAGCTGGCCGTCTTTCCTATAGGCTCCCTTTAAGTACTGAAAGGCCGCAATAAGGTCTCCCCACAGCCTTCTCTTCTCCAGGCTGAACAACCCCAACTCTCTCAGCCTGTTCTCATAAGATCTAGAGACCTGAGAAGAAATGAACCTAGAGCCTCACACCAGTCAGCCACCAAGCATAAAAATACTTCACTGAGATTTAATTTTGTTAGTTGCGTCTTAGCTTGATGTCCCATTTGCTAAGTGTCTCTCTTCAATGTGAGCCTTGTCCAAACACAAATTTGCGAGATATAATAATGTAGTTTTCCCCACAACACACCCAAAGCTTTAGCGAGTAACATTCTAGGCACAGTAGCCAAAGATGCATGTTAGTATTCAAGATCCTGAGAGTTACTCAAGTCAAATACAAGCTCAGATTGATGTTCCATTTATATAAATGGTGGTTTTTGCATAAGCAAAGCCATGAGTTTGTTCAGCCATTTAGTCAAACAGCAGTGTGTGAACTTGAAACACTCTAGGATATAAATTTACTTTTCAGAAAACCTATTTAAGAAACTGAAGAAGCATTTTAGTAAATTGAGTATGCTACTCTATGTATATATAAATTCATTTTTTTTCCTTGTCAATTCAGTTAAATTTTTATCACATTAGATATATTTGTCCTGCTGTATTTTATACAGTGCTTCATTCTTTTGACGCCCTAAACTGTATGTGAGAGCAGAGTTTGTCCTCCCGATTTTTGAAATTGATATTTATGATGTTCGTATACTTAACATGTTTCTAAACTGTACTTTCATTGGGGGGGATATTTAGGGCCATGAAAGATTAAACAGCCTGAATGAAGTGGCAGCATTCCATCTCTTGCTTTAAGTTGATAGCACCTTCATCACTTCCATGAAGATTAAGATACATGTCTACATATAACAAAAACTGTTCATAACATCAACTTGCCATACTCTCTTATGAAGATCAGAATAGTCCATTTCATAACATTTTGTCTACATAGCATTCTTGTAGAGAGCAAATCTGTCTGACATGTTGCTGCTTGTTTTGTTTCATCCTGCTCTTAGTTTTGACATTTTTATTGACAAATTATGATTACATTGACTTTCAATGAGGAATTGTGAGTACTAAAGATTTCATAGGAGGACTGGCTGTATTTCCATGTCTTGTTTAAATGTGAAGTACAATTGCAAAATTGAGAGAACAATGAAGAGCTTAACTGTTCTTGGTTTTCTTCTAAATGTACCATATTAAAGTGAAATTCCACAAAAGAATGTAGAACAGACAGGCAATTTAACAATATGTATTTATGCTGTGGAAATCACTACAAGAGAATAGAAGCCATTTTAAGGGTACTTTCAAAAATACCAGCAATGGTAGACACAGTTTAAAATTACAAGGGATATAAATCTTTAAGCCTTGGACTTTTAATTATTAAGCTAAGCAATTCTTACCTGTTCGGTGGAAGAAACTTTTGTGTAGGTTATTATGTAATTGACTTCTCAGACTTTTTGCACCTTTTTTGAAAGATGCTAGAGAGAGAGAGAGGATGCAAGGCCACTGCTCTGATTCCCTGATGCTGTAAAGTTGTTCCTTCTCTTCCTAACTGGACCTGCTTCCGTTAGAGAGCTGTTGTGTATGTGTGTGCATGTGTGTGTGTGTGTGTGTATATATATATATATTATGTATAGTGTATGTATATAACATTGCAGGGGACCCTTGAAGCTGATTGGAGCCCCATTCCTGTAATGCTCCAGTTGAGTTAATATCATGAACTGTATGACTGATGTTCTCGGGGCTGATCTCCCTGCTGTTTTAAACAGGAAGCTCTTCCAGTATTGCTTCAGTTCAGTGAACAAGGCTACTTCCTTAACAATACAATAACAGGAATTTGATCAGAAACTTCAAAATTCAGTTCTTGAAGGTGTGAAGATGGTTGCTTTCATTCTTGCGTTATTTCCAGTATTTAGGTATAAAAGTTATACTTTTTGTTTGGAAAAAAATACTCTCCTCATATTCTTTTCATGAGGAGGATTGGCATAAATAAATCATAACAATCATAAAGAATGATTGTTAAAACACTGTTCCAGATTTGTGAGAGGTTTGTCATTATTCTTAACTTTCCCTAGGCTAGATTTATGTTGCCAATATCACAATATGATTCTGCAGGAAAATGCCCTCCGCTACCTCTAACGGTTTTTCATCTTTTAATATCCATACACGGTTCACCAGTAAGAACAGTAGTTTTAGACAGATACTGCTCAGGTGCAGGTTCCTCAAGAGGCAACCCTCAGTCACTGCCTGCATTCATTTGCTCCTTCTCATACAGATACAAGAAATATTACAGTTAAATAAAACTGAATTATTTAGACTGCAGAACTAAATTATTTGCCTCGGTTTTTACTGGTAAGGTTTGCTTTAAGGGGCCCAGGCCGTGGAGATCAGTGGAAAAGTCTCCATCAAGGAGGATCAAGTTAGGAAACATTTAAACAAATAGAGCGTACACAAGTCTGTAGGATTTGGTGGGATTCATCCATGCATGCAGTGCTGCTTTCAATTTTGTCTGGAAGGTCATAGCAATCAGAGGAGATACCTGGGGACTGAAAGAAAGCAAATACCACACCTGTCTTCCAGAAGGGCAAGAAGGAGAATCCAGGGAACTACAAGCCTGTCAGCCTCATCTCAGTCCCTGGGAGGGTAATAGAGCAAATCCGTATGGAAGCTATTTTCAGCTATATCATGGACAAGATGATTAGTTGTCAGCATGGATATATGTGGGGGAAATCATGCCTGACCAATCTGATAGGCTTCTGTGATGAAACAACTGGTTTGCCGATGAGGGGAGAGGAGTGCGTGTTGTTTAGCTTGACTTTAGCAAGGCTTTCAACATTGTCTCCCACAACATCCACACAGGCAAACTAATGAAGTACAGACGAGGTAAATGAACAGTGAGGTGGAGTGAAAATGGGCTGAACTGTTGGGCTCAAAGGGTTGGGCTGGGCACCAAGTCCAGCTGGAGCCCAGCCACTAGTGCAGTAGCATGGAGGTTGATACTGGAACCAGTACTGTTTAACCTCTTCGTTACAGACCTGGATGATGGGGACAAAGTGCACCCTCAGCAAGTTTGCAGACAATACAGAGTTGACAGGGAGTGGTTGATAGGCCAGATGGATGTACTGCCATTCAGAGGGACCTCAACAGGCTGGAGAAATGGGCCAACTCCTGTTCACAAACCTCATAAAGTTTAGCAAAGAGAAATGCCAAGTCCTGCAGTGGGTGAGGATTAACACAGTGCACTAGTACATATTGAGGGCTGGAAAGCAGCTTTGCAGAAAACGACGCAGGGCTCCCGGTGGACAAAAAGCTGCCCATGAGCCAGCAATTTGTGCTTACAGCAAAGAAGGCCAACAACATCCCGGGCATTGCCAGCAGGTCAAGGGAAGTGATTCTTCTTCTCTGGTGCGGCACTGGTGAGACTGCACCTCAAGGGCTGTGTCCAGTTCTGGGCTCCCCAGCATAAGAGAGACATGCACATAATGGAGCAAGTTCAGTGAAGGGTCCCAAAGATAATTGAGAGAATGGAGCGTGTGTCATACAAGGAGAGGCTGAGAGAGCTGGAATTGTTTAGCCTGGAGGAGAGTCGGCTTTGGAGATCTTATCAATGTGTGTAAATACCTAAAGGGAGGTAGTAAAAGACAACAGAACCAGCATCTTGTCACTGCTTCCCAGAAAGGGCAAGTGGCAATGGGCACAAATTGAAAGACAGGAAATTCCACTTAAATATAAGGAATAACTTCTTTGCAGTGAAGTTGGTCAAACACTGAAGAGGTTTCCCAGAGGGGCTGTGGAGTCTTCAGCCTTGGATGTCCTTGAAACCCAAGTGGATAACATCCTGAGCAACCTGCTGTAGTTGCCCTGTCTTTGAGCAGAGTGGGGCCTGAACTAGACAATCTGATGAGGCCCCTTTGTGCCTCAACTATTACTGTTCTGTGATTATCAAATTAGGGTAGCCAGAAAGGTTTGAGATAAATTCCGTCATTTATAAATGGGGCATAAGAGCAGTAAGGAGCCAGGTACAGCCTCCAGTTACATTGTTGGCCAGGTGTTTCTATTCAAGAATACAGAATTTGTGCGTATCAGGAGTGAGATACATAAAAATGGACAAATGTTTGCAGAACAGACTTCAACAGTTCCTTTTGGCACTCTATGTTAAGTTGCTAATAGACATCCTCCAGATTGGAATTTCCAATTGTAGAGAGACCTTTGACTGAAAAAGTAATTTAAAATCCTTTTCAATTTCTATTGAAATCTGTTAATTCAGGGAGCCTGCTGGGAAACCCTATGGTTCAACCATGCACAGGCTTGTATTTTTAATGTGTATTTGAAGAACTCAATTAAACTTCCAACTCCAAGAAACTGCAAATTGTGACTTTTGTGTATATGTGCAACAATGTCACTAAATACAGGGGAAACAGCATAAAGATGCTTCTCTCCACCCTTGTACTGAATCATTGTTTAGTAGCTCACATATACTTTCTGACTTCTGGGATTGTCTGGGCTGATGCCATGTTTTGGATATTGCTAGGGCTGGTACTAGGGTAAGTCACTCCTTTTCCTGCAGTTTATTCCAAGCCGTGGTTATACCTACTCTGGGTTAAGTTCTTTTCCCTTTTCTTCTTTTTTTTGTGTCCTTTATTTCCCTTCCCATCTCCTTGCAGGGCATGGCACAGCACATACCTGGAAACACACCACACTTAAGCTTCAGGTTCTCCCTTTGATGAGAGATTCTACAGCTGTTCTTCACCAATTCAGACATTTCTCTTGGATCCATGTCATCAGCTGGGCGACCCTTAGCAGAGATTCAGCAACTTCCCTTTTCTCTCATGACAGGCTCCAATAGTCTCTTTTTGGCCAATGTGCAATTAGTCTGTCAGAACAACTGCAAAGGCTTTCCCTTTTCTCTTCAGTAACAGATGGGTGCTTGCGTGTTTGGGAAAGAAGATAAAGGCTGGACCTGTATTTCTCAGCCATCTGCTTCCTTGACAAACTCTTTCTTTAAACTGTGTTATGGAAGAGGACTAGCAGGGTCTCCAGTACGATGGTTCTACATAAACAAATAAAAAAGCATGGTTCTTGCTCTAGAATTTTACAGTAAAAAGAGAGAAATTCCGTGAAAATCAGTTAAATAATTGAGGCTTGACACAGGTATGTAAGTTTAACAAGGATAAAGCTGCATCACATAAGATAGGAAATATTCATCAATTCAGTCTTTGCAATATGTAGTTATTTATCTCATGTATACAATTCCACCCACGGATCCCCAAAAATCTGCCAGAATCTCATCTGTTAAATTTTGCAGCACTATAGAATAGAAACATATGTATGGTTTATACCTGACATGAAAAAGCCTGTTACCAGGTGTGCTTGTGTTGAAGGGATTACAAGGTCTGTGCTGCTTAATCGCATCATTCTCCCACTTGCTGATGTATATACTTGGGTTTGTCCTGCAAGTTGGGAAGTGCAAAACTCTTTTTCTTTTTTAATCCCACGCTGCTTTCTGAAACTTATGCAAAGTTGTCATCCCCATGTGCAAGCTGTGCTGCTTGGAACTTTTGGCTGCAGGTTTCCTATAAGATCCAATAAACCAGCTTTTTCCCTTTGGGAAGGTTGATTTGTGTTTCTTTATTAGCCCAAAGCTAGAGGCTATTTTAATCCTCCAAAGTCTGCACTTTACTGATCTAGATTCAGACTTTCATGCTTACTGCTGTGGAGAAAATTTAAAAAAGGCATGGACCTTCTTTACGTCTGCAAGTCATGTGTTCTTTTTGGGGAACAACACGCAGACATACTCTACAGAGACATTACAGCTCTAAGGAGGAGATAAAGCATGAAGGAAGGAAGCAGTACAGATGTGGAAGATCTAATACATGGCTACATAGCGGGCTTTTCTGAGCAGGATAAATATCATTGCCCACAATGTTCATACCTCTCCCTGCAGACAGAACAATGCTAATGATCCCAGAACCTGAGGAACCTGCCTCAAATCCAAAGTGTCTCAGTCAAGAAATGGTAGAGGCTGGCCACCCTGGACTGGTGTTGGCCAGTCAACTATTAGACTCAATAGATAAACCACGTTATCAGGAACACACCTGGAATATTAGCTAGTTTTTAGAATGTTCTAGGATGCAGATGTCCACTTGATTGAAAGTGGTTTGAAACAGCCAAGTTAACCTCAAAAAGTAGTATTCCTTTGTCCTGCAGGATTAGAAGACTGTTGGGGAACATTCATAAACACCCATTTGGATGAAGGCTCCACTTCAACATGTTCTGAAACTGGGGAGCACTCACCTCCTTGGACAGCTGAAACCTACTGCCACACGTATTGCTCACTCTCACAGTTTAGGGGGAACTGAGCCTGTCATCTTCCGGCATGACCTGAAAGCAACCTCACACAACAAGGGACATGCAGAACATTTTGTTCTTAGTTGCTCAAAGGTAGCAGAGTTCCACAGTCATAAAGCAGTCACATAAACAATGTTGACCTAGGCCAAGAGAGGCTAGTGAAACTGGTGTTGAACATGTTTACTTCCCTGCTCTTTACAGGTGCTTAAATAAGTAATTGCCTGCAACCATGTACAGCATTAAGTTGCAAAATACCTTGCAACACATTGTCCTAATTTCTTGCAGGCCATGTGGTCTATATTTTCTTAAGTGTATAAGCTTTTGGTGTTTGGGGCTGTTGTTCTGCCCAGGGTGTTTTGTCACAGATTAGTTTTTGGACTTTATTAGGAAAGCATTTAATTACTGTGGGGAACAATATGACACGTTTAAACAGAGAACCATACTAAATTGACAAAGCTTACAAGAAAATATTCAAGGAGCCCTGTCAGAATGCTAAGCTGAAGTAAATATACTTTTAAACCATGGGAATGCATGCAAACCAGCCAAAATTCAAACTTCTGAAATGCTAGGACTGGGGCATGAGTTGTGATTTCTCTTTCATTTGAGGTCTTCTTTTTCCTGACGCCTCTTTTATTTGGCATGAACTGAAGAGGTTGCCTTGACCACTATGTGAGGTCACACAAGCATCTCATAAAATGCTCGTCTTTGCCTTTCTCATTCTTTGGGAAGCAATAGACCAGAGATTCAGAGGAGTTTGGGATGCCTGCCTCCAAACTTGGAGGGCAAGCTGTGAGACAAGGACCACGTGTCCTTGTGTCTGTCGGAGCTGTTTCTCAGAGCCCTGGCAGAAGTGCCAATGCTGGGACTTGCACACGCTCTGCATGAGTTCCTGAATCAGCGTTTGCGGCCCTTCATCACTGAACCAATGGTCAAAGTGTTTCTGGTCCACCTCCGCCAAAGGATTTCTCTTTCAAGAACCCTGCCAGGGTTTGCAATTCCCACATGCCTGCAATAACTTCTGCAATTTTTTGCCTCTTAATTTGGGTATAGAGGTGCATTTTCTCTTGGCCTGATGCAATGGTGACCAGTATTCTTTTTCAGATAGCAAGACATGGATTTTCAATGTGAGAATTAATTACTGCTGCATTACAGGATCACGGTTTACAGATCTAATTTTCCTTTGTGCCATTTCACCTCTGAGCTCAGCAGTTCTCAGAGGTTTCTGGTAAAATGTATCAAGGTGACAACAGACCATATTGCAAGAAAGTGGGGTTTATTTGTTCCTTTGTTTAAATCACTTTTATAAGCTTACTGACTTCCAATGGGAAGTGATTTGCCTCTCAGCATTAACGTGGCTAAACAGACAATTAGAGTCTCAGTCTTGGGACTGTTTGACTTTCTCACAGCCTGGGCAACCCACTGGGGATATTAATATCTTAGAGATCCCTGAATGGGGAAGAGAGGCCATCTCCAAGGCCAGCATGGCCCGAGCATTCTCTTCAGGCCGTGCAAAGTTTTTAAAAAGCCTTATGAACGCACAACTTGTAAGTAAAACGAGAGGTATTCTCCGCTTGAACACAAGTTGCACTATTAATTGACCAAACCCATTGCCTAAAATGCTTTCTCCCTTAAATATTGCCAGTATCTGGATCTGGAATAGCGCCAATCTGAAGTAACTACTTTTTGAATGATCCCTGCCAACCCAGCCTTCCCACAAGGAGAGCTTATCTGCCACAGCAGAGGGAGAAGTAGTGAGTGGTTTTCAGTTTATCACCAGGATCTCCCATGGTGCAGCTCTACCACTGTGAATGCTCAGAGGAGCCCTTGCTAAAAAGCATTGGCTGCTGCACTGCCTGGGATGGCTTCCACCTAAAATGGACCAGCAGTATGGGCCTCTGGTGACTTTAAACATTAACAAATGTCACCCAGTAAAGCAGACCCACAATTGAAAAGCTAAATCACAACTTAACTTTGCTAAAACTTTTGTTAGACTAATTCACAAGCACTATGCTTATGCAGATGATGATGATGATTAGTAAAGTACAGGTTGCAGCATTTCCCACACACCACAAACCATCTTTGCTTAGGGGACAACCCTCTATGAAAACAAATGTCATTAATGTAAATGAACCCCAAAGAAAGAAGTTTAAGCAAATGGTTGACTTAACAGTTCTGCAGCATTGGTGCTATTACATGACTTTGGGTTGGGTCACTGAGACAGTGTTGGAGAAGCTGCTCTGCCATTCTCATGGGTTCTGAAACAGCAGACCCATTAAGGATGCCTCACTGTGAAGAAATTGGCCAAGTATCCGAGGCAATTTCTTTCAGGGCAAAAATATTGGGCTAGATAGTTTACTTTGCAGATCATTGTGCCACACCTGGTTGGAGGCAGCAAAGTAATGCAGCACAAGCCATCAGCTGCTTCTGAAAGTTATTTTCCATGTGAGTTGACCGTACTTGTCTGCAAATGCTGTGGCCAACACAAAACCAGTCTTGTTTTGCTATTTGAATATTATGCACATAACTGCCTATTTTAGAATACTTTAACCTTTGTGTGGTAATTGCTGAAATGTGATTTATTACATAATTTAAAAAAACCCAAACACTATGGCAATTCAAAGTGATACAATACAATTGCTCAGTTTATATATATATATAAAACCACCTCTGGCTGGCAGTCATCCATGCAAGCAGCAGGCATAAGCCCATTACTTGGTTTCTTCCATAGATCAAACCCAGTCAATCTGTGAGGAGGACAGGAGCCTTTCTAACAACAAGGCTCCCTGTAGCTGTCTATCTAGAAGTCTCCTCCCAATTGTACAGAAATTTTCCTCAAGCAATAGCAAAGATGTAAATCAGCGCTTGCTGTTTTGGGGGTCTCATTCAGAGCACAGAAGGATCTCTCCTGGTGCACCAGATCCTATGATAATTCTTCTTCTGCCCGCGGGAACCGTTTGTTAAGGAGGTTGCTCCAGATTGTGTGTTGGGACACCTGGCCATGTTTGGGTTGTGGTAACACTTCATGGCACACCTTTTGACTCTCCTCCCTTTTTCCTCCTCTGAAAAGGGGACTTGTGAAAAAAAATAGGATTGCAGAAAGTTCAGTGCTGAAGGCAATGCAAGCACTTTATTGGACTCTGCATAGCAAAGGCGTGAAGCCAGGGCATGTCTGGGCATGGTTCAGACCCATTGCCATTCAGGAAGTTAGCGTCATATGTCTGATGCTCTCCTCGAATTGCAATGTGCAACCTCCCTCAAAATGGCATCGCTGCAATCTGCTTAATATATCAGCTGAAGTCACAAGGTCTGTTGTGCCCCTGCCAGGATCTGACCAGGATTTGACTGCTCTTCCTACCAATCAGCTGTATGTCAGGAACACATATGACTTGGGCTGGCAGCCTGGAGCAGCTCATGGCAACGAGAGGCTGAAGGCCAAACCAAGCGTTGTAGAATACTGCCTCAGTAAAGCAGTGGGATGGGAAAGTTTGTCCAAAAGGCAGAAGAGTAGGAAATTTGGGGATGGCAAGTGAAGGATGGACTGGCTTAAATCCCAGCAGCTTGTGGTTCTGCTGGAGCGTCAGGGCAAATGAGCAGGATAAAGTGGGGACAGCCGCTGAAGCAGGTGTAGGAGTGAAATCTGAGCTCCCCAAGTCATGCTGCCCTTACGCCACAGAGCAAATATAGGAGCACGGAGGGCTGCTTCTCGGGTGGTCTGGGCTGCTTCTCGGGTGGTCTGGGCAGAAGCGTGAGCAGGAGCTGGGCATGCAGTTACCAGCATGCGCTCGTGGAGGCACATCTGTGGAGCTGCTGGAGCTCTGTCATGCGGATTTGTGAGCGTGCGGCCCTGCAATACAGCATCGTCAGGGCCAGTCACAGGCCATAAGCTTTGTCCTGAGTCTGCAAGGCCTCAGGCTCCGCCTAAACTTTTCTAGACCCGCCAGCAGCTCTGTTTTTCTTAGTTTAGCCATGGCAGCAATTTGTCTCATTGACCAGGTGTCTGTATCTAATGTTTTTTACTGTAGTTTATCTTTGTGTGGTAAACCAGTAGTTTTATACGGACAGCAATAGCAAGCAGTTGTTCTGTGTAGGAAGAGATGTTTACAACTCTAACGCGATGATGTCATGTAGAGCAATACAGGGCTGGTACGGCGGCAGAGGCATTGAGAAATGGAGACATGGGATGGATGGGGCTTAGAGGCAGGTGGGGTGGGGTGGATGGTAAGAGATTGGGCACAGGCTGGCACTGGAGACCCCACAGCCATAAATACCTTTGTAATGGTCAGTTAAAAGACCTGGAGCTTGACAAAGCTGGTTTTAGGAGTAACACAGAAAACAAAGAAATAGTATCCCATAAGTAAATGGGACCATACATAGTCAATTCAGATGTTACCTGGACCTGCAGACCAATCAAGAAAGATAAAGGTGTAAATCTGGGTTAGCAAACATACAGATATGACCCCAAGTAAAAGGGAGATTACTATTACAGTAACTTTTTCCATATATAAATATCCTGCATTATTCTTTGTTTTTCTGGAATAATTAGATCTAGACTAATGATGATTCCCGAATTAAACTGTGAAGATTTGCATTATACTAACAATAAATTCTTGCCTTTACTTATATATATTAGGAATGCTTCTTTTTTGCCCATAAGCAAGATTTTGATTGCAACAAAACCGAACACGTTTTCTTTATTTGTATAGCTCTTGCAGCGTCCCAGGAGGAGAGGCACTACCCTCAGTGGGCTGTTTGTGGAGCAGCCCAGGTACCTTCCCAAGGCATGGCTGAGAGGGCAACACAGGAAATAGATGGCTCAAGTACCAATGTCATCTTGGTTCACCCAGCACATGTTTTCAGTGTGTGACTACACCCTTGTTTCCCACAGATTTTAAGCTTGAGATTTCTTAATTAAACATATGATCTAATGATGTATTTTTGATGCTACCGTAAAGCCATTGTTCTTAGTATTATTTTTTTCTCTTCTTTTCAGTTTTCTGCAGTAAATCTTTAGATTGAACACAAGATTACTCAGGAATTCAGATTTAAATGCTAATTTTTGTTTAAAGATAAACAATAGCAATTACTTCTAATTGCATGCATACAGTTCCTCTTACCCAGCAAGTGGGTAAGCACTTTGCAAATATTCATGGAGTCCGCCCTGTAGTGCCAAAAAATGTAAGGGAGCATAAATTTGGGCACTTGGCATGAAACAAATCTGGTAATACATGTGTGTAATGAAATGTGTGTAATGGTTTATGCTGATTTACTAAGCCCATTGAATCACTGTGTAACCAAAATCCAGTTAAAGGAACTGGGGAGTGGCTGTGTAGGACAAGGGGCAAGGGCTGCACAGCCTGGAAGGGTTTGCTAGGGCGGGACACTGTAAACACAAGGCAGAAAGCTTGAACTGATATTTATTTCCTCACTTTATTTCTTTTTTATGGCTGTCAAATTCCAGAAAGGGATGAGTTACATTGAATGTGTCATTGAGCAGGTTGGGCTCAGCATCTGTTTGCATTAGAACTTCGTCTGCTTTGAGATGGGAAATTAGAAGAATAGAGCATAGGAGAAACACTGGAGCAGCAAGTATCGCCTCAGCAAAGCCCAGCTCAGGCTTTATCTGACAACCATTACAGCAATTATAAATTAATCAAATCGATTTATAAGCACTGTTACATTGTTTGCCCTTATTACTCCCATCGGAAAGTTTTTCCAGAAACTCACTAGTTTGTTCCAATGTCGGTAAAAATTAACTGGAGTACCTTGATACCCACTGTGTGCTTTAATTTGAAGAGCACGCTTCCCTTCATGTGCTTCTTTAACTCAAATTTACTTTACAGTCCCGTTCCCACAGATGGTCCTGCACTGGGAGCTGCCCTTATGGAGCACCTGACATTATTGCTGTTTCCAGTATTTTAAGTCATTTGTGTGTTGTTTTCTTCACTCATTGACAGAGCCCTAAAGTAAACAGTGCAAGTAATTTGCTCTAAGTGCAACAATTTTACTACAGTGAACTGCATTTGCTGTCACTTTGCTATGTGTGTTTAAGATGTTTTGCTTAATTATTCCATTCATACTTTTCCGTGTTATTTTGCGTTAGCCACTCAGCACGGTGAATTGGATTGACAGCCCAGAATTCAGTGTTCACTTGTCTTGCCCTGCATTACGGGATTTTTTTTTCTTTTCCATTGGAAGTGTTGATGGATTCTTAGCAGAAGGAATGGAGATCAAATTAACAAAGCTGTACGCTTCCCTTGCTGGCATTAAATAAATGCTGTGTGTTTCAAGTAATTTCAGCTATTTGATCCATTTTAAGCCATTTTCAAACCACCATCAGACAGCCAGGAGAATCTACTGCTGAGCTCTGCTATTCTTAAGAAGAAAATGTTGCACTTCCATTTGGAGTAGTTTATTAATTCTGCTTTCTAAGTACAGCTAAAAATCAAATATAAAATGTGATTGAAAAACAAGCCAAGAGTTTCCAGTGCTACCTGACATAAATTACAACCTGCCAGTGACCAACTCCATCCCACTAGGCAGGCAAGTCCTACGCTTAACAGACTCCAGTGCATGCCTCATGCAATTCCGATGTTTTTTAACATCTCCCACTATTAACATCTTCCAATTTAACTCCAATACAAGAATGATTTTATTCTAGTATGTATTAAGCATCTTGTGTGGTAGACAGTTTTTGCCACGAAGTTAAGTGGCCCCTTCTTAGGCTCTTGATACGGTCATGACAAGTTGTTCTGAATAAAATGCACTGCAAGCCAGTAATTAATCTAGTAACAAATTGCTTTTAGCTGCAGTCACTAAACTTTGCTGTGGAAAAATAAGAAAATTTGCTAGAAAGAATTGGCCAAAATAATCAAGAATTTGTACTTGAAAAATACTGAAAATGAAGAACTGTTAATTGTGATTTTATCAAGATTTTCTTCCTAAGTGCGATTAAAGATGAACTATTTCAAGCAAAAGATGTTTGTTATAGCAAATAAAATAGTTTGTTTATAGGTTTGTTACAGCAGTGGAAAACACTCTGTTGGATACAACATTTCTCCCCAGAATGGCAAGACACCAGTTTGGCTGCTTTATTTTCAGCCCACCACTGCAGGGCACTTTAATAATCTGTTGTATGAAGTATAGGTCAAAATCTCCAGACCTCTTTGCTACAGAGTAAAAGCTAACGTCTCCAAGTTCTTATGTTTTTATTCTTTCACTGACTGCCATTTTCCAGCACATTCTCTCCTAACTGACCAGCTGCTGAAACTCATCTTTGAACATATTGAGGATGAAGCTGTACAGCTTCTTTTCTTGATCTTATTAGAAAACAAGGTTATGTTTGTGGAGCAGGTCCAACGTAATAGCTTTAATGAGCATATGAAGTTGGCAGCTTGTAGCATTCACGTTCAGTCAAAAGTTGTTTTGTAGATATACTTGTTTTAAACGTACATGCTGCTGGGATATCATCGTCTTTTGCGATCAAATGTCTCCTGAGAAGCCCTATTGAGGTAGACATTGAATGACACTGTTGTAGCCTTCAGTTGACAAATCCTTGCTGATAACTCGACCAGTTTTAGCATAGGCAGCAGGCTTTCCAGAAGCTGCCAGTGTGCTCCCTTCATGTCTGGTCTGGGGCCTTCTGCGTTTTCAGTGACATTTGCATTGTGCAGAATAAGTACAGTGAGTCATCCCAGTTCCAAGTGTCTATTCAATGTCTTAGAAAACATTGTTCATCCTTGCTTTGCAGAGCTGCCATGGACCTTGATGTGTCAGCAGCCTTGTTACCATCACCTTTTGTTGTGGAGAGGTGAACTTTGCTTTGGGGAGCACCGCTGGGCAGGTGAAAGCCTCAGCTGCAAAAAGCTCATATTGGCAACGTGTTTTCTCCCATGACTGGTAGAACCTTGCACCATTGTGACAATTGAATCTGTGACATTCCGCTTCAAAGTTTTGAAGAAACTCAGACTTTCTGAAGAAACGTGTCTTTTTGTCCAGTTTTGCCACTGTTCTAATGTTTGCTGGAAGTGCTCAAGGTGAGCAGTTGTGCTGATGTTTGACCCAGAAAGCTGAGATCTTCGTGGCCAGTAAAGCAGTGCTGCGCCACCTTTCCCTGCTTTAATAAAATACCACAGGCATCTGGAAGGTATTTTTCCTGATCAGCATAATAATAATAAAAAGACAAATAAATCATGGATTGAACAAGGAAGCCTCCTGCTGTGATTTAAGACTATGGCTACTGACTGATCCTATGTTTGGATGTTACTTCTTTGTATTGCTTGTGAGCTTTGTTGTCAGGAAAATTGGATTCTTCAGCAGAACTAGTGTGAACCTCTGTTATGATTTCAAAATGCATTACTGTTTTCCAAATTCAGAAAATAATGAATTTCAATGAAAAATAACAGAGAAATGTGTAATTTTATGTCCTAGCATGGCACACAGGTGCTAGGAAATGACTGCTGTTTTTGTACAAAGAAAAGTACGCATTCTTTTTAAAACTTGTTTGACGCTGTAGATTTTAAAGTCACTAACCTTTGTTAATGTAATTGGTTATGGATTGAGAGCCCTCATTTTGTCCCCTGCACGCAGATTTGTCCCTGCAGCTTCTACAAGGAACCGAAAAAGGTAACAAAGGAGTCGCTTCTGGAAAGAGTATACCTGGAGAATCTTTATCTAGTTGGTGATCAGTCCTTAATGGTAGCCAGCCTGCAGTGGTCAGTGGGCAAAGGCAATGAATCAGGCAGTAAAGAGACAACCAGGAAGTTTGGATGATAAAAGCCAGTTTCCCAGAAATAAGTAGAGAGATGCAGTGACAGACCAAGGGATACTGGCAGCACAACCTAAGCACTCACGCTCAGACTGCTTCTGTTAGCACTTACATTTGGTCGTGGTAAGTCAACAGCCAGGGGGGTACAGTAGAGGTTTGCAGCACAGTTTGCCTGTCACCGAAAGGGAAATCCAGGGCAGGGAGCTCATGATCGGCTGTGATGGAAGACAGACCCAATACACAGGTGGGAATGATATATAAAGAGCTCTGGTAACAAGTTGCTTGTAAACATGGGCCCATTTGCCCAAATGAGCAAGGAAGGAAATATCTGCTCCTTAGGCTATTGGGGATGTTATGGCAGATTCTCTTATTTTGGGAGATTTTGCTTCTATAGTTTGTGACAGTTGTTAGCCCATGAGAAAAGAGTTTAGCCATAACCTAAAGGACCGGTGAAAATCTGTGGAATGTTCTTTTGAAAAGCTGGAAGACAAATGATGTCTCTTAGGGCAAGGCTAAAGACTGGCCTTTGCCTTTGCAAAGGGGGTTGGACTAGATGACCTCTAGGGGTCCCTTCCAACCCAAACCATTCTATGATTCTATGATCATGATGTACTCCAGAGAGAAACGCCTGCTGTTGCACAACGTTGGTGAGAGCAAAGGGGGGTTCTGGGAGGGGGATAAAAGCCAGGTACAGCCTGAACAACTCAAAAGGATGCGGGTAAAGTGTATGATGCAGTCAAGGAAACTTCCTCCCCCTTGCTGCCCAGAGAAAACCATGGTGAAGGACTGCACAAGGAAACATCTTTGTATCTGATTTTATTAAGAATAAGTGTATGGAGTCCATATTCTGACACACATAGGTTGAACTGTATTTGAATACATTTCCCAGAAAAACAGTAGCAACAAATTTAAATAAGACAATGAATTCTTAAAGTTATCAAAGATTGTGATAAAAGACTGATTATTGAATCATGAGGAATGGTCAAAATAAGGTTCTCCTGATCCATTGGTCCTGTAATTAGGCAGAGGGAAATTGTAGTCCCATTAAAGATGGGGTTTTTATGCTTTGTGAAGGTAGAAGACGGAAGGACAACGCTTCAGTCATCTGAACAACAGTTCTGTTGGTAATTTTGGCTGTCTGCTTCCTCCCCAGCTAAGGCTGCTCAGACCTGAGTACCACCTCTCTGCTTCAGGCACCATGGCCAAGATGAATTCTGCCCTCACAAAACCTCTGTAGCTTTTAGAAATTTGTCTGGTTCTCTGAGGGAAGTAAAGTTCTTTCCCTCATGATTATAAGTGCTATGGAAAATCAGAAACAGGTTTCAGAAGATAAATAACCAGGAATATACGAATTCTTCAAGATCTCAGTGGCCCAATTAAACCATTTTCTTTATGAAGACTCAGCTCATGAAAAACCGAGTATACTAATAAAACTGTGAGTCATCGTGCCTTTCTTATTGCTTCTTGTTATCTTTGTGTATCCGAGGCAACAATAAACATGATTTATATGCACTGCGTTTAATTTCCCATGGCGTTCTAATCTCGCATTGGTGTGGGGGAAAAGTCAATGAAGATGGATGGTGAGCAGCATGCAAACTGGGAGGCAGGCAGTAAATGGGGCCAGAAACTGGGGTGTGTGTTTCTCATATTGCAGAGATAAGTAACACTTTTACATCTCTAAAGCTGATGCCATTCAGAGTATATTAAAAGAAAAGGAAAGATGTGACTGGTAAGGCAGGAAGATGGTACTGTCTGTGCCCACAAAAAAATGCCCGTCTAAATCTCCATGTGCAGATGAATCATATTAAGGTGCTTTTACTACGGGCATTGCTTCCCTCCACAGCACGGCCGAGCAGGAACAAGTTTCTGTGAGGATGCCTTCTGTAAAGTCCAGGTAATCTATTCCATATTGGTCCTACCTGCTACAGCAGTTCTCCTCACTCCTCCACACGGACCATACAACACACATGGGACCACAGGAACTTCCAGTGTCTTCACGTGCGTTTCCTATGTCACACGGGTGTTTGATGGACAGCTGCCTGGAAATAGGCTGTAGGCTCCCTGGTGGCACTGTTCAAAAAAATTAATTCAATCTTCTAAAGTATAGTATAAATTTGAGGAGAATTACTACCGGCTATTTTCTGGTTCCTTATTTTCAGATACATTGTTGGGGCTTTTTTGTTTTGAAACATTGAAATTGGCTCTGAAAGCCCCCCCCCCCTTTCACACATTGGCTCTGATAATATCCTCTATATGACTGTGTTGCTGTCAAAATGGTGCTATATAACTAAATGCTATTTATCTTTGCACAAGGGGCAATTAAGCCTACAGCTTCTGACAGAGCCGTGACCCTCATGTGGAGCCCTGTATGGAAGTACATGATACAGTAGAGACACGTATGGAGGTACGTGACACAGAAGAGGCACCGCTGGCTGCCCATGAAAATTTGAATGAAGGTGAGATGCCAGAGCAGTTGATTGAAATGGGAATCGGTGCTGAACACGGCTACAGGGAACGTGCTTAAGAGCAAAAGTGCAAATACATACTGACTTCTGTTCCTGATAAGATTACTTACCATGGTTCAAGAAGCCAAGAGCATTGATTTAAAAACACGTTGGTCCTGGACACAGAAAACTTAGAGGCGAAGTAACTAGACTTCTGGAAATGTCGTATACCTCTTTAGGGGAAGCCTCAGAGAGAAATTAAAATGCCTTTCCAAGGAGCAGCTATTTGCAGTGCCATTGCAGCCACTGGAGAGGAACATCCTGGGAAGGCCAGCTTTGTCTCTGGTTGTTGTATTTGGAATAAGAAAAAGGTCACATTCTGAGGCAACAATAGTTTAAGTCTCTGTGAACAGCTCCTTCTTTATGGTTCCTTTTGTGGTCTCACCAGTAAATTATATTACTTTTTCTTCCAGGGAAAGGCAGCCCTACAGTTAGAGAAAAGCCTTTTGGGTTCTGTTCCTCAGCCTCACCATCCCTTCCTTCTCCAGTGAACACAGAGATCCTTAACCTACTTTTACGTTATTGTGAGGCTCGGAGCCTGTGCCTGCTCCCTTTGAGGACAACTGGAACGCTGCCATTGACTTCAAAAAGAGCATGGGCAGGCTTCTCGTTAGTTAATATTCGTAAAGTGCTTGGAGGTACTTAGGCAACAGATGTTACATAAATGCAATTAATATTGTAACTTCACTATCAATACTGCAATGCTATACCGCAACTTGGTCAGCAGGCATCTTAATTCATGCTTAAGCACCGTGTGTTTGCAGGATTAAGGTTTAGTTAAATGTGTGTAAATAATCTTTTCAAATTAAATGAAACTATTCATCTACATAGCTAAAGCTTTTACCTTAGTCTCCTAAATGAGGAGAACTCGTGTTTCTGTGTTTCTGTTCGTGAGAAAACTCATTCAGAAGTACATACGAATGCAAGCTCTTTATTTCTGGTACAACTATAAAGCATAGCTGTTTAGATGGCGTATGCTTGAATCATCACAGATGTCCAGGGGATAGCAATATAATAATAGATACAGAAGGCAAATGCTATTTAATATTGATCATTCAACCATTCATGTTAGCTTTTTCCAGTTAATTGCCAAAATTCAGTTTTATCTTCCAGTGGTACAGAAAAGTCCACTAACACTGATGAGTCACGTAGGTTACGTCAATACTTTGGTGCGGTTTTTTACTTGCACATTCCGTGAGAAGAAAGTTATTTCTTTATCATTTTACAGACTTTACACTGATGTTTCAAAATCTGTGGGCATTTTTTAGCTATTTCAAACAGGAATCTTCAAATTAACTTTGGGCAGTATTGCTGAATTCTACCAGAATCACAGAATCACACAGAATCACAGAGTGGCAAGGGTTGGAAGGGACCTCGGGAGATCACCCAGTCCAACCCCCCTGCTAAAGCAGGTTCTCCTAGGGCAGGTTGCAGAGGACATCATCCAGGCGGGCTTTGAATATCTCCAGAGAAGGAGACTCCACAACCCCCCTGGGCAGCCCGTTCCAGCGCTCCGTCACCCTCAAAGTGAAGAAGTTTTTCCTCATATTCAACTGAAACCTCTTATGTTTCAGTTTGTGCCCATTGCCCCTTGTCCTGTCGCTGGGCACCACTGAGGAGGCCACTGCAGCCACAGATTTAAAAAAGAAGTTAGATTTTTGGAAAGACAGCCAGATGAAAGAGAATCCTTGAGATCACCTATTGATATATACTGGCAGCTGGTGCAGGTAGCGAAAGGTGGATGCAGTCTGCTCACCTGAGAAGGATCGCTGGCAGAGAGCTGGTAGGAGGAGGCAAATTTCATACGAGTCACGGCTCATTGCACCAGCAATGGCAATGGGCTAGGCAGTGAAATCCAATGGCTGGAAGGGAGTAACAAGGACAAATCCCTGCCCTGTGTAGACAAATCACCTACCTGACGCGTGCTTTATGTTGTATGAGCAGAGCCATCGTCCATTATGAAAGCTATAATATGCTTTAACTGTTTGATTTAATTGTTTTCCATGAAACATTGATTTATTTCCAAAAATTCAATCCGCAAGATTAAATCCAGCATCAAAAGTCTTTTGATAGGTGTCCTAATAAGATGTAAAATTCCCCTTTTGTATCACACCCCTGCAATTCTCCATCTATGTTCTTTATGCATTTCTGTTGCTCAGAGCCTAAAATGAATATTTTATAGTAGCTCCTTTGTGTATTGTAAGCGCTTTGTTGTCACGTGCTGCAAGGATTAATCAATTCAGTTATCTTTAATAAAAAATAATGTAATGTAAATTATTAACATGGACGTGTATCTACCATTTCAGATACCAATTTACTTGGTTGAGACCATAACCAATGGAATTTGCAGATGATCCATGGATAATATACTTGAAGAGCAAAGCAATCTTGTAAAAATGAACATGAGTTTAATGACAAAATAAAAATATAGAGAATACAAAGGAAGCCTACTGTGTATTTGTAGGGGAAAACATAATGCACCTTATCAAGTCAAATATTTAGCACTTGTATTCTCACATTTCTTTCATGTGATAGAATCACAGAAGTGTTGTACATGCCAAGTACATGAAGAAAGCAATTCTTGATAGAGACAGGTGTTTTACTAATCTTTAACTGAGGGAGAACCTGAGCTCCATGGATAGTTAGGGCAAATACTTGCAAGCAGTGCAACTGATGTGAGCTTTTCATTCCTTAGGCACATAATGTGAGACACTTGGAGTGTGATGTGAAGAAGTATTGAGTTCATTATTCCAGCCATGGCTTAGCAAATGTAACGCCAGTTCCTGCATCTATAGATACCTTCGGTGTCTGAGCACTTTGAGTCATGGCATCTCCACGGAAGAGGACGTTCAACTGTTATTCACTGTAACTGCTGCTTTGCAGGCTCTTTCAAGGTTAGCATTTTCAAGACTGCTGTTCTCTATTGTACAAGAATGACCTTTCATTCTCTTAAATTGTCAGTGTTAAAATGTGGGATGCTTCTTTGCACCCTGCCCACTAAGCCGTACAGATCTTTTCCTGTAAATGTTAGGTTTGCATTCTTAATTTCCATTCCATCAGCTTTTGTGCTCCACAGGGATATTAAAGCTAGCACTAAACAAGCTCACAAGACACTCCTGTCACTGAACAAACCCGGGCTACCAGCTGTCTCCAGGCTTGACCAGTTCCCTCTACCAGCTCAGAAACGCAATACCATTTCTCAGCCAGTTCAATGACTGGTGAGGAGCAGATCTGGATGGAGAAGTGCAATTTGTCTGCAGTGTGCCAGTGTAAGCGCGGAAGTGGCATGCTAACGCCGCTCTCTGGGTTAGCTGAGCTGGCTGAGTCGGAGAGGGGTTGGGAAGCTTCTTACAAAGCTTCGTTGCACTATGTGGACATAATCTTCCTTTCTCTAAGCCTTGTGAGCAACTATTTTATATAGTCTTCAAGGCGATTGATTAAAAATTTAATTTAACGTATAGCTGCTTAAATAATTTAAATTCTGTAGTGGAGTTAAAATGAGTAATAAGGATGGGTATTTTCTCTACCCCACCTCTATTCCAATTCAGCCAACTCAGTATTTTATGCCTGTAAAAGCTTTACACTGAAGTTTGGAAAGAAATGTTGTATATAGGTTCCTTGTTAAAAATTTATTGATTATGTGATTAGGTCAATGATAGGGAGTGCCTGAAATACAATGCATTGACCCTGAAGATCCTTCAGACTGGGCTTCCATTTTGCAGGGAGAAGGGAAGGAAAGCAGGTCCCTCGGTTCTGGATGTCTAGGGAGGGCTGGCTTCATTCCTCTTATGCACCTCTAGCATCTGTCATTTATAGATGTATGTATTCTTTGCTCAAAAGGCTGGAGAGAGCCATTTTGTTGTTGCAGTATGACCTGCAGAAAGCACCACAGGGCTGCCCAGCATTAGCTGTTGCCTAAAGCAGAGAACAAATACCCCGTCTTGATGTTAAAATGGACAGAAATGAGCAAGGAACTGCAACCTTTAAATGCTTTCAGTGTTAAAAAATTGTTCCTTGTTTATAGTCAGAATGTATCTAGCACCAGAGTCATTTGCATGTAAGGTAGAGGGGCATTTCTTCCCTGTGCACAGCCATTTATTAAGGCAGACCCAGTCCTGCCTAGAAGCTACCAGTCACAGTCCCACCTGTGCAGCCCCACTGAAACAAACGGAATTTGCCTCAGAGACTCTTGCTAAATGTAATCTACCCTTTAAAACACTTTTACAGGCCCATTCGGGTCATCCACCTAGTGCATTTTTTCTTTGGTTTTTGAACTAAGACTTATTCCCATTTGCGCAGCTTCTTTTGCTCTCTGGTGCTTGTTGCCTGGGAAGTGGTGTGCACCACAGAGCAAGGTCACGGATTTCATACTTGAAAAACTACATGGACGTGTCATTTACAACAACTTGATTTGTTTCTTCAAATGATTATGCTCATGAACTGAAGCAAGGAAAATAGGATATAGACCAGCACAGAGACAAAGATAGCAGCTTATTTCACGATATGGAAAGCTGTAGATGTGGTTTATGCTTTCCAGAACATTCGGGAAATATTTTGTTATAATTGGTATTCACAGCCTCTTAATTCAAAGAGACTCTAATCAAATAAATATTGTAACCATGAAAATCCTTATATCAAGCACAAGAAGTTTTCTGGTAAAACAAGAAACACAAAAAGCTGTCCAGAACATTATAATACATGTCATCTAATTAACTTGTTAGAGCTGATTTATTAATGAGAATGTCTACCTAAACAGACTGTTAGTTGTCTTAATTTTAACAAGTATGTTAAATACATGTAAAGTCCACCCAAATGCTGAATATTCTCTCTCTGATCCTGAAGCCCCTCTCTCTGCTGAATGACCGCTCCAGCTTGTTAAGAGAATCCCCTGTGCTACAACAGCGGTGGGCAGAGACTCTGATGTGGCCACCATGGCAGACAGTAAATCCTGTTTTTTTTCTGGGTTTGGACACCTCTCCCGCAGATGAGCTGAATTATTAGTTTCAATGCTCAGCTTTTATTTCTTTGAGCTCTTAAAAGCACTTGACCTGCATCACTCTTGTTCTTGTACTAATGATCTGCTCAATGATGTGCCTACCAAGGTGTTTTATGCGAACCTTTTTTGTTCTTTCTTTGCTCATTTCAAACTCAGCTACAACCCCAGTTGTAGCCATAGAGCCATAAGCAGGCCTGGAACAATACTTAGCAAATGCTGGGATTTGTGTGGATACCATATTCATTTCAAATCAGGCCTTGTTTGGCAGTCATATGGATGCACTATTTGTAATCCACCACCAACATCCTGTTATTCACCGTGTTACGCAGTTTATTGCTGAACAGTTTACTATTTCTTAGTTTATTTTTAATCAGTTTGCTCTTAAACAGTTAAGCAAGGACAGACATACGTGGACACTGGGAGAAGACAGACTCTGGGCTGTAAAAAGGAGCCAGCATTCTCAATTACATGGTCAGTTTACTGTTTCTGCCCTCTAGCAGAAAGGTAGCATCCACACTCCAAAATAAGACACTAACATTTTATTGCTAATGCTTGGCTGGCTATGGATAATAGATTTAAACTGTTATAGTCCTAATGAGTTCACCACAGTAACTTAATTTAGCAATTGAACATGACAGGCAGTGCATTGTAGGGGGATTATAGCAGGCCTTTAATAAAGCATAAAATAAAAAGCAAGAGATTTCAGCTACCAAGACACCTTTGAAAACAAATCTCCTGTCCACCTCATTGAAACAAAAGAAACTAATGGAATTTTAGGAAAGCAGGAAAGAAAATAGACCAGTCTTGCACTTAGAAGCCTGAGGATATTTATCACCGCTCGGAAAAATCTGCCCAGAATACTGCACTTATTTCTCATAACAGATTGCATGGTGATTTTTACCCTGGAACCAGAAAATGATGTAAGCAATGCTTTAATGTTAGGACCCTTCTCCATGTGTTCTGACGAAGAGAATGAATGATGAGGGAACCGACCTGAAGGTGTCCTTTTGAGGAGTGAGCAGAGATGGACCTCCTCCTTTTGTGGAGTTTTGTCTCCTTTTCTGGAGACAACTGCAGAGGCAGTGCAAAGAAACAGTATTACCATCTAGAAGTTAGTGGGATGGAGCCCAGTTTACTTGAGCCAAGCCCTATATTACTGTCAGAACTTTGCCAGAACAAAGTGACGATACAAATTGCAGCAGATAAATTTGTACCAACTGAAGGCTTGGGTCTAGAATCAGTTATATGATACAGAAACACCCGAATAACTTATTGCACTAAAATCATGAGAAGAGCTGAAATTCTGCCACGTTAATAAAAAGAATTTTGTCTACATAAGCCAGGTGCATATCACAAGCACTCTACTGACAGGGGCTACCAGCACAGTTGTACTGGTAATGCCTTCCAAGTTAAGACCTTACCTTCAGGCTTTCTTACCTAAATGTAATATGTAGGATTTGAAAAGGTTAGGCCAGTCAGAGCCAATGCAGGGAGATAGGAAGCTCCTCTCCTTTTTAGAGCTTTTGAGATTACTATACTGCAGACTGCATGGAGAAATAATAAAGACTTTGATTAAATCTGTTTCAAATCTGGAGCAATAAAACAAAGAATAAGGTGGCGGGTGTTGTGTTTCAGCCTGCGCTTGCAAAAGGCTTTGGCTTTCTTCTGATCCCTGCTTTTCTGTTTGAGCTCTACTCTGAGGGTGACAGAGCACTGGAACAGGCTGCCCAGGGGGGTTGTGGAGTCTTCTTCTCTGGAGATATTCAAAGCCCGCCTGGACGATGTCCTGTGCAACCTGCTCTGGGTGACCCTGCTTGAGCAGGGGGGTTGGACTGGATGATCACCCGAGGTCCCTTCCAACCCTTGCCATTCTGTGATTCTGTGATGAGGTCTGACTGGGTTAAATTCAGTCTTCAGTACCTGAAGGGCACTGATTTCTCCCTGTTGGATACCTGATCAGTGTCAGGTGTAGGCAGTAGTTAGGTACCAACATACTCATTTAACACAGACTCTTTACTGCATTGATACTGTATTTTGAAGGCTATTGTAAAACCAAACCATCAACTTCATCTTCAGCTTTCTCCCCACATAGTGCTTGGATTTACCACTGGCATCAAATATATCAAATATTTCCCTCCCATTTTATATTTGATGTCTATATTTGATGTCTTCACAGCAGCATGTACTGTCCATTGAAGAGCAAAAGATGAAGTTGTTCAACTTAACCTGGAGTTAGCAAGTGGTCAAAATGACAAAGACACCATTTCTGTTTAGTTAACTGACACCTGAGCAACAACTGATAAATGAGTCTATGCTGGTGAAGGATGAAGAGAGCTGTGAGGGTGCCTAATGCACCCCTCACCTCCATCCTCACCTAAATGCCATGGAGGCATTTCTGCCACTGTGGCACCGGAGCAAGGGCTGACATTCCCTTTGTTTCCCTTTTCTGTTATCTCTCTGCTATGCTCTCTTCCTTGGGCTGAGGATAATCACATTAGGAACATACTGTGCTTTCTATGTTTAGATCTCTAATTAGTTTACTCAATAGGGTAAGTATAATTATCCTCGTTTTGAACCATCATAAGAAGAAGAAACAATTTGCTCAACATCTCACCCCAAATCATGTATATATGTGCTTTTATATCTATGAAAATCCTACTAATGTATTCCTTTTAG
Organism: Egretta garzetta; assembly: GCF_000687185.1. NCBI lineage: Eukaryota > Metazoa > Chordata > Aves > Pelecaniformes > Ardeidae > Egretta > Egretta garzetta. Next base: position 1,128,888 of record NW_009259798.1, read on the forward strand.
TAATATCCTGTTGCAGTTAGTTCCACATGCCCCACATCTCACTTTTAAGCATTTATTTCCAAGTCAGCTCCATACTAGACGTCTGCCCACCTCATGACAGACAAGTCCCTGCGGAGGGCGAGAGGCACGGCCACACAGCAGCAGCAGCTGCAAGGTCAGCAACGAACACTTTGAAATTTTCCTGGTTTGCTCTGATAATCCAAGGGAGGAAAAAAACCCCACAGATGTATGTTGACATTGAATTTCTCCCAGTCAGTTATTTGTAACCACTTCCAAGCAAATAGAAAGTGATGTACATAGAGGTTAAATAATTTTAAAAAGACAGTCTGTGGCTGATGCATCCCAACCCAGTTTTCTGTCCAGTGACCACTCTTTGTTATAATGAAGGACTGAAAAGTTGCACTCATAAGCCACAGTCGCTCAGAAAGTTTATGTTTCTTTTTTTTGCCAGCTCTGTTTTATTTGATTTTTTTTAAAGAAGAGAAAGTTGAAAAGAACCTTGAAAAAACTTTTTGGCAATTACCTCTGCAGTGGCACATGTATTCTGTTCAGCGCGGTCATTATGTTGGAGCATACAAAACCCCAGCTTTCATTCGTCGAGACTGACTTTTAAGCAGCTTTTTCACCAGTGCATACAATTTGGTCTGTGTGTCCTCTTTTGTAGCCATTATTAGCTGGCAGTGTGGGCTATAAACCCAAGCTGCCTTACCTGGTGCCAACTGGCGTCTGTCACCACGCTCTCCTTATCTGCTACCTCTGCCAGTTCCCACTGTTAAATGAGGCCACACCACGCTATCGTCGGGATTAGACCTAACGCACTGAGTTCTGTCTGCCCTGTTTATTTTTACCCACTTATTTAGATTTCCAGTCTGGATATCCGAGCTCCAGAACTGCTGGTGTTTTAATGAGCCGCAAATCCACACAGATGCAAGGCCTGACTATTTGCTCTTGCATTTGTCTATGTGTTCTTAGAGAGCATGGAGGAAATTCAAAGTCCTACAGCACAGGAAGCTCTGCAAGGGCTACTTCCATACCACTGCCATGTGTGTGTCCAGGGGCTAGAAGGACAGGGGGACACAAGGAAGGACAATCACCTGCCTGTGACAGGAGGCACCTGGAGAAGATTCAGCTAATGCTCTGCAGCTATTGACCACAGAATTGTGCTCCTACAATTTCCTAAACTAGCTGTATCTTTACTAGATACTGGGAGGTAACACAGAGGAGCAGATAAATGGATACATAACCTCCTCCTCTAAGATACAACCATGATTAGATAACAAAACTGTATGGTCCATTTATAACCCTGGTCTGAAACCCTTTTTTGGAGGAAACTTTTGGAGCAAAATCCAAAGTAGGTCAGATGCCAAAGCACAAAGAGCAGCGACACAAACATGAGATCTACAGTTTGGTTCCCAGGTATGGAAGAAAGTAAAGGAACTTACTGCAAAGAGAGAAAGCTATTTAATGCCAATGGAGAAGCATCCTTACTCTTTCATACAGGTTCCGGTCTGGTCCATTTTTAGACACAACCAATCTCTTTCTAGATACTTCATTTAGAAATACATTGCATGTATATTGCAAATATTTTCCTTCACAGTCAAAACAGAGTTCTCAGTTTCCTCCCTTCATGTCTTTTCTTATTACTGCTCAAAATTTTTCAGCATCGTGGGAGTTTGCAGCTTTCCTAATACGTATAACAGGATAGAATTGACTGTTTCAGTGGGAAGGGACCTACAACGATCGTCCAGTCCAACTGCCTGACCACTTCAGGGCTGACCAAAAGTTAAAGCACATTATTAAGGGCCTTGTCCAAATGCCTCTTAAAACACCGACAAGCTTGGGGCATCAACCACCTCTCTGGGAAGCCTGCTCCAGTGTTTGACCACTCTCTCTGTAAAGAAATGCTTCCTACTGTCCAGTCTAAAACTTCCCTGGTGCAGCTTTGAACCATTCTCATGCACCCTATCACTGGATACAAGGGAGAAGAGATCTTTTTTGCTTGTCAAATCCCTTAGTGTCCTCTTCCTTAAATTCCACACTGTGACTTTTTGATTTATCAGCTCACTAGTGGGAAAGTAATAAAAACATCAGGCCTACAATTAAGAAAATAAGGCTAGTAAGCTTAAGGAAAAAAATAGAAATTAAGCAAGCCTCCAAAGCAAAAAGCTGTGGAATACTTCCAGATGATTTTATAGACAGTAAAATTTCATACGTACCCAGGAACCAGTTAGATTCATGAAAGAAAAACACTGCCAAGTGCTGTGAAACAGGAAGATGTCATCTCTCAGCAAGTCACTTGCAGGTCACTGAAGGATGGGTGGTGAACTGGGGAAGAGTCACCCCATGCTTTCCTCGCTCGCCTGCTGCTTCCCAAGCATCTTCTGTCAGCCACTTTCAAGGAAAGACTAATGAAGTAGATGGACCTCTGGCCTGATTCAATAAATCAGTTCTTATGGGTTTTTTTATCCATTTGGGATGGGTAGATTGCTGATTTGATTGATTTAACTTATCTACTGTATCACACAGAAACTGTGCCAAGAAAACAAATTGCTATATTCATCATAATGCTGCTGGGACCGAGGTCAATAGTGCAGAGAGCACTTCTGGATGGATAAAGGTGTAGCTTGACAGCCTCGGAAAGGAGTTTCATGAAGACATGCTCGAGATGTGTGCTTCTGCAGGTAAGAGGTAAGCAGTGGGCAAGTTGCACGAAAGCAGAAGTGTCAGGTTTTGCTCTTCAGGCAACACACGTAAGTGAAACTCTCATGATGGACGATAGATGCAACTCTGTCCAGCTTCAGTGAGAAGCTGCGTGAACTAGGAACTCAAGTACCACAGCATTCATGGGGCCCACACGAAGCCCGGTGACGATGAGGCACTGCCCACGGAGCTGTGAGGCAGTGCTGGGCGAGGAGTGGGAAGCAGCAAGCGTAATTCAGCTCCATCAGCGCCTGTGCGAGCAGGATGCCCTGCTTACCAGAGAGCAGGGCAGTGTTCCTTAGGAGCAAAACATCAGCCCCCTGCAGTGCAACACTGCTTTAAGCTGCAGAGGAGTTATGTTTTCCCTGCATGAGGTTCACCAGGATGAGCTCCAGGTCGTTGCCTGAGGTTTCACTAACTCAAACTTGTGCTTTCAGGCCATTACAGCCTCAGGATCATATTTTCCTATGCACAGATTCCCCTTTCCCCAGTTTCTTCTTTTTCTGTTTCACTCAATGGCGATGCTTGGCTTGTACCATTCTCGGCACAAGGTAACGGAGGGTAAGTGCCCTGAGCTTAGTGGCTGTACTTGTGTCAGAAGAAGGTGAGACAGTTGATGGAGACTCATGGACCCAAACCAGAACGAGTTTCAGATCTCTGTTTTCTTATCACTTCATAGAGAACTACACTTATTTAGTCCAAGGAAATTAAATCCAATATTGGAACTAATATTTTTTTTTTTTATTTTCCTCAGTAGAGAAATTATAAAAATCAGACTACCAAAGTTTCAAAAGTAAATGACATTTTACAACAGTCAGTTGTTCCTGTAAGCGTAAATGCAGTGATTTATTTAGAGGTGCAAAAGCGACCTCTGTCACAAGCGAGGCACTGCCATTTACAGTCCTCACCAGTCAGGTGTAGCCTCTGACTATGCTGCTCCACAAACAGATCTAGAAATTGCAGCCCCAACGATTATTAAATTCTTGGAGTTCATTAGTTTTATTCTTTCAGATTGTTTTTATCTATGTGTCTACCAACATAACAGAAGTAGGATTCGTAGATCAATTACTTCGATTACTTACTGTTTTCTTGATCATTTAATGTATTCTGTGATTGCCTAACTTGGTCTAGGCTGGTGACAAGCATCTGTGTTTTCCCACTCAGTTCAGGCTATTTTTTATATTGGGGAAGGGAGAAAAATATTACCTCTGTTTCTATCAGTTTCAGTGCCCTGATGCACTTCAATCCTTCTTTTTCCATACTTCACTTCCCTTTCCAACCTAGAAAATACTTGGGCCAGGTACTCCACTCTAAATGGATTCGTACATGCTGAGGACAGTTTTCAAGAGCTCATGAATAAAGGAACCTTGTTCATTGATTTGTTTTCAGCTTATTAAACCAAAGCCAGATTATATTAAATTATGTATTCAATTGTATTATAATCATCTTAGTACACGTGCCTGCAGTGGTCAGCAACTTACAAACATATGCTTCTATAAATAGCTTTATGCTTGAGATATTTATAGTGGGTTTGGGGGTTATTCAAGTATTGACGGCCTCATGTGTCTCTGTATATGCAGGATCAGGGTCACAGCTTTCTGGGAAGTCATTTCGAGACAGGAACACGATACGCAATGTTTCACACAGTGACAGATCTTGTAGTAATACTAAAATCTTCAGGAAAGATTCTCACAAGAGCGTGACTCAAACCGGCCTCGACTGTCAGCATGAGTAAGGGATCAAATGCTCAGGAAAAAAAAAGCAGCAGCAAAGCAAGAAGCCAAAGCAGTGTCACGATTCTCCGGTACAGGAAGCTGCTGACGAGCAAAACCCAGCTGCAGCCTGGCTGACATAAAGATGGTCGTTGCCAATTAAAAGGAAAAATAAAGATAATGAAGAATGTTAGATGGAGGACTAGTTAAGGTGTTTGCATAACCTGATTTTGCCTTAAACCAGATGACCAGAGATAAACTAATAAACCAGAATAACTCATGAAGAGCATACCTGATGCATTCAGTCTTTGCAGAGAGCAGAAAGGTCTCATTTTGAGGTTGCATGTTTCTACTACAACAGTGTAGCTGTGATTTGCAGAGTAATATGCATATAAAATATTTTTCATGCTAAAAACTATTGAAAAATAAATATTTTCACAAAGCAGGACCTTCTTAAAATGTTTAAAAGTTTTTAATGAGCACTTATAATTTTCTATTTTCAATCCCAACTTTAGAATTATTTGCTAAACTTTGCATTCTACTTTTTTTTTTTGTGAATGCAGCAGGTTTTCTACGTTATTTTGACTTGATAATTGAAAATTCTATTTCTCACTGAAGTGTCATATGCTGCCTTATGTGTTGTTGTATTAGATAAATGAAAAATATTTTTAATTGAATCAATGTAGCCATATGAAGTCACAAGCTCCTTATGACTGAGCAATATGTTATAGATGTACTTGCATAGCTATCTATATTAGACATATCTATTTCTACAGAAATCTCAAACAGAAATTGATCTGAAAATGGACAAAAACATAGAATCATAGAATACCAGGTTGGGAGGGACCTCAAGGATCATCTGGTCCAACCCTTCTAGGTAAGAGCACAGTCTAGACAAGATGGCCCAGCACCCTGTCCAGCTGAGTCTTGAAAGTGTCCGATGTGGTGGAGTCAACCACATTCCTGGGGAGATTATTCCAGTGGTTGACTGTTCTCACAGTGAAAAATTTCCTCTCGTGTCCAATTGGAACCTTCTCAGGATTAACTTGCTCATCTTTTCCATGTGACTCCAGGTAAAAAGGGAGTCTCCTTCTTTGTAGCCACCCTTTAAATACTGGTACATGGTGATGACATCAGCTCTGAGCCTCCTTTTCTCTAGGCTAAACTAAACCCAGCTCTCTCAGCCTGTCCTCCTACAGCAGGCTTCCCAGTCCTTTGATCATCTTGGTGGCCCTTCTCTGGATCCCCTCCAGCCTTTCCACATCTTTTTTGTAGAGCGGGGACCAGAACTGGACACAGGATTCCAGGTGTGGCCTGACAAGCGCTGAGTAGAGTGGGATAATGACTTCTTTATCTCTGCTGGTGATGCCCTTGTTGATGCAACCCAGCATCCTATTGGCCTACTTGGCTACAAGTTGGTCTGTGTGCATGCTGTTAACTCAGGGATGTGCTGGTCTTCCCATTACGGCTGGCCATCTGATGCTAGACCTACCATGTAGGCTCAGTGACTATGGAGGATTTATTTCACATGCACTTCATAGCTGTGTGCCTATGCTCTGTGGGGGCATCTGGGATTTCACATGATACTCATCTGCCTCTTTCCCACTGAGCTTACCCTTCTAGCCATTCTTCTCAGCAGATGACCCTTTAACCTCTTCTCACCAGGTGAAACAAGTGCAGCTCCTTTAACCCTTCCTTGTGGGCCCTGTGCTCTATACCCCTAACAATCCTGGCACCCTCCCCTCCATTTTCTCAACATCCATCCTAACTGGACAACCCCCTCAACACACCTTACTGGTGACAAAAGCAAACAGCTACCAAATACATTAAATGAACTCTTTGTCTACTACAGAAAATGAACTCTTTGCTACTGTTAAGTGAGATTTGATCAGCTCTTGCACATCTCTAAGGGAGTCTGAGTTTTTGTGTTGGCTCTTTGGTTCCGGTACCGCTCTTTGATATAGAACAGTTGTTGGTTATGTTTATTGCCATCCTTGAGGATGTTTGGTCAGGGCCATTGTTTCTGATGGTTTCTGCTCTCCAGAACTATGGTTCTGCCCAGTCAGGGGCTTCATCACATCTGCCATGGGCAGCCAACCCTCCTCAACATCCCCTCCTACTTGTGGTCTTCAAACTGCTGCAATTTATGCCTTCATTAAGCCAGTTCAGTACAAGTAACATTCTGAAAAAGATGCAGTTGTTTACCAGAGAACAGCATCTCAAAAACATTGATATAACATATTTTCATTTAAATAGGTGAATGTAACCCCCTGAATTCAAAACACATCGATTTCTGGCTTTGCCAGGGATTTGCTTCTGGTTTGTACCAGCTCTTAGTGACCACAGCTGTTCTTCCATGTCTCTCTAAGCTGCTCTGAGCTATGTGAAGAATTCCTCAGTAAGGTCTACGTATCCAGCCTGAAAATTCAATATTGCTTTCTCATGTAATGAACGATTACTGGACCTAATGCAGGGTTCCCCAGATGACTGGGGTTATGGGGTCTGTGAACTCTGGTTACAGCTTTTCCCACAACTGGAGCGATTAGAGGGGTTTTTTTCTCCAGTTCAGATTCTCTCTCGCCACCAATTACAGGTGAACTCATGCTGCAGCTGCTCCTACAGCCACGGTATTTACAGCTCCCCTCTCCACGCCCTGGCCATCAAGTTTCATGAAACTTTCAGGAATTCAGGGTGGAATTAAGTCATTTAGGCATTCGGGTTTAGATGGGCAGGATCTCCCTCTGGAGGCCTTCAACAGCAACTGCTTCTCTCCCTTGGTTTCACAGAGACCTGTGGGAGAGCTTTGGTAGAGCCAAAATGCTGCTGCAAATCAGATACCTCACCCCGGACTGGATCTCCTTGCTTTCTGATTTGCCTTGCAACCCCAATCCTTCTGCGAAACGTGGCTGCAATTTGCCAGCGGCTGCAAAAGCTCCTGGGCAGACATCCGTCTCCCCTTCACCCCAATGGAAGAGGAGAGAGAAGAGAGGAGGCTGTTCCTGGACATCGGGCCAGGGGCTGCCCAGCAGCAGTGGGGTCCTCCCTTGAGTGTGCTCAGAAGGACATAACCCCAGCTTCACTGACCGAGAACACCAAGGTTAGAATGGAAATAACGAAGGCTGATTGATAGAAAATTAGTCTCACAAAGAAGCGAAGGAACCAGAGGAAACTCTAAACCAACCCATAATGAAGCTTCTAATGCAAATATTTTAAAAGCATAAAAGAAAGGCAGAATTAACTATTTAGGTCTTTAGACATGTTCAAGAATTAGTGCCACATATATTACAGAATTATATACTGTGGTGGGTTGACCTTGGCTGGATGCCAGGTGCCACCAAGCCGCTCTATCGCTCCCCTCTATCGCAGGACAGGTGGGGAGAAAATGATACGGAAAAGAATAAAAACCTCATGGGTCAAGATAAAGGCAGTTTAATAAAAAGCAAAAGCAAAGGCCATGCGCAGAAGATTTTTATTCTCTACTTCCTGTTAGCAGGCGATGCCCAGCCACTTCCCGGGAAGAGATGACATCATATTGTACGGAACATCCCTTTGGCTGGTTTAAGTCAGGTGTCTTGGCTATGTCCCCTCCCAAGATCTTGCCCCCTCCCAGCCCACTGGTGGTGGTGGTGGGAATGTTGGAGACTCAGCCTTGATGCTGTGCGAGCACTGCTCAGCAGTAGCCAGAACACTGGTGTGGTATCAACACCTTTCTACATACCGATAGAAAGCACAGAGCTACAAGGGCTGCTATGAGGAAAATTTACTCCATCTCAGCCCAACCCAGTACACACACTTCATTATCATAGTCCCCCATCTGACCTGTTGAATCGCTCTTCTTTTTTTTTTTTTTTTTCCAAATATACTTGGCATACAATAAAGTATTTCTGGGCATAGGACGAAAGATACATAGGCTACTAGTTTTACCAGTTTTTCCCAACAAAATACTCTGGATCTTATAAAAGGTTTAGAGTTGCGAGTTAAAAATAATAAACATTCCTTTTTTCTGTTAACTGGAGTAATCTGTATGAAGAACTTAGAATCAACCTTTATTGTAGAGACCATGTTGGATTAAATGAGTTCTGCTTAGCACCTTCCACACTTCTTGTACTCCTTTTTTTTTTTTTTTTTTACTTTCACATCCGAGTAACTAATTTTGCCTGAATCTTCTGAACTCATGTTGACCAGGTATCCCACTAAGAAGGTGGCCACTTTTAAAGGATATCATCAGACAGAAATCCAGTGAGTTGCAAAAGTTGTTTGAAAAGTTATACCAAAATATCAATACCCATGAATAAATAAAAGGCTGCCATTGAATTTCAGCCAGTTTAGGTAGTATAAAATTCCCAACTAAAGAATTCAGACTGCAATCTCTTTTGAAATTCTAATAGTCAGCAAATTAAACACCTCATAATAAAAAAGTATTTTTAATGCATTGAAGATGAGAAGTTTTTTAGATAACATAGATTTTTCTCAGACTTTAAAGGTATAGCTAAGCTAAAAAATACGATAAATGTCAACCCATAATCTGAACCCATGATTGCAACTCCATGCATAGCCATAAACATAAAAAGAACTATGGCTTGAATAGTGACAATAATTCTCAGATAGAAGTTATTGGAAGTTGAAATGTTTGTCTGCTCCGCTAGTGACTTTGGAATCAAGTAAAAGGAAAGGCAAGCGTAAGTATTTTCTGCTCCTACACAAACTAAATGCAGAATTTACTTCCATCGCTACGAGGCGCTGCTGCATAAGGCCCATGGGCTCCTCTAGCTCACCCACCCTGTGAGGTGTAGCCAGGGCTAATACCTGCAATACACAGATATTATTTGTTTTGTGCTGGAAGGTGATGTATTACCTATTTATCTATCTATCTATCTATCTCAGAATTAATATTGTTCTTTCAACAACAACAAAAAAATCTTTCAGATTAAAAAATACATTTTACTGCATTGCTTCTGTACCTTCCTTCAGAAACGTCCTGTATTTTTATTCAGTTACGGAAGGTTTAGTGCTGGAACTGTGATCTCAGAAATCGTTTTGAAAGTTATGGTGATGTGGGGGTCTGAGCAACCTGATCTGGTTAAAGATGTCCCTGCTCCTTGCAGGGGGGTTGGACTAGATGACCTTTAAAGTTCTCTTCCTACACGAAACATTCAGTGATTCTGTGATTCTACAAGTGCTGCTACTTGTATGTACCAGTACTACTGTGTGACTTTCCTTTTTGCCCATGTTCTTCTCTGTGATTTCTGCATGTATAATAGCTTTATTCTGGATCAAAGCCCTGGCACTAATGCAAATGCACACGACTGGACAGTACATCCATGGTATATTCTCTGTCAGTCTCTACGGTATAGGTGCCAACACAGACTTTTCACGTAGTTTTCGAAAATTGTTGGAATCACCACATAGCTCCAGGGTGCAGCCAGCCGTGCATCGTCTAGAAAGTACAGGTTGGGCTGAGTACATGTGATTTGGTTTTGCTCTTTCCATCCTTGCTGTGGACACTCTAGAATCCCCAAAGGTATTAATACATATAATCCCAAAGATTTTAAAATGGTAATTGGTCCTTATGGCTCTTCCAAGATGGTTTTTAAGAAGAGGAAGGGAAACACAGAGACAAGTAGTACTTCACTCCTTGAAGAACTGGAGAGAAAAATTTATGGCTGTAAGTGCTGATCTAAGCAAGAAATTACCCATTGCTTAAAAAAAAGTGTATGACATCTAAAACCACAACAACATGAATTAAATCGATTTACAGTTTGTCACAACTGCTCTGTACACCATCCTTCTGTTAAAATCGAACTTTTAACACTTGTGTCTTTTGAAACTGTTTTTGTTCCACTATTTTAAAAAAAGCACAAATCGTAAGAAAGAAAAAGGAGATAAAATGCATTTGTAAAGGCTCTTGTAGCTATAGATTCTTCACATCATTTGCTTCAGGAAGAAATAAAGCAAAATAACACAGGAGAAAGCAGTAGTTACAGCCACAACTTTTACTGCTTCCCACTCCTTGCACGTTATTTAACAATTAAATTAGAGGAGGGATGTTCTTCTTCTGAGATTGATGAAGCTGGGACTATAAAGCAAAACACTTTCCAAAGAGGTGAGTTTAAACATATGGTTTTAAACACAGCAAAGCCATCCCAATGGCAAGATGCTGCTAAAATGCAGCCCCCCTTCCCCACCCTTTGGCTCAGCCCTTGTGCTGATGCTTGCCTGACCCTATTACAGGCCAATAAAAAAAAATCTAAACTAACCAAAAACATGCTACCAATTAAAAAATACAGGTCAATAAATATTTGCTAGTTCAACTCCCTTAGCTCATGCACTAGGTGGTCAGACAAGTGTCGGTGCAAGTGAGGGCATGGGAATAGGCAGCTGCAGCATGAGGATGGGAGCAAGTAGGGGTGTCCATTTTGGCAGCAGATGTTGCTTTGGCTTACGTGGATCATCACACTGAAACTTATCCCCTTCTGCCTTCTATTTCCCATTCATGACTGATTTTTGCATAGCCTTCCTCTTGATGATGAAGAGTCTTTTAAGGTTGTCTCTGTGAGTAAGGTCCTCCTCAGCGCAAGCCACCTTACCTCTGGGTATGATTAAGTATTGCTTTAACCCTTGCAGACCACAAATTTTCTTTAATGCCTTTGGCTTCCTTCATCAGCTTTGCACATTTCTATTTTTTTTTACATTTCTCATAAACAATTCTTCTATTTTTAATTTTTGTCTTCCCTGAACCAGGATGGGATGTTAGTCAAGGTTGTCTTTTCTCTCAAGTGAGGATTCATAACTTTCTGGCCATTTAATAAGTTCACCAAGAAGATCTTCCAGCTGTTTTTAAAGTATTTCTTAGTTCTTTCTCCTTACCAAATTTCATTTATAATTTCTTCTTCAGGAAAGCTACTGTCGTTGAAATACCCCAAAGATGAGGCAGACATTAACTATTATAACATCTGGCTATCCTCAGCTGTCTTCAGCTGGAAGATTATTGTTGTTTCCAATTCAATGTTTTCCTAGCTAACTTTAAAAAAAAAATTAGCTTCAATCAAAGGCCTTTGAGAATTTTTATATGCATCTCCTTCCCGGTTCTTTTCCTACATCAGCATCTCAGAAACAATCAAGGGCAGGTATTGGTTGGACTTCCAAGTTCCTCTCTCCACCTGCTCTTCAGACTTGTACCAAGATGTGCCACCAAGATGCCTGTCCCACCTCTTAGTGCCACCACTGGAGTTGGTGCCGCACAGAGAGTGGCCTGATCCAGCAGACCATGCCCAGGTTCTCACGAAAGGCTCACCATCCTCTGGCAAACTCTCTGCTTTCCACAAGGAGACGAGTTATGGAAGAGGCAAGGGGCATCATGACCATAGGTCAGGAAGACATGAGGTATGACTTTAACATGGTAAGGATATTGCAGTGTGTGATAACCAGGAGCTGGACAGCACTTCAGCACATTGCCTGCTCTGTAGGTGTTCATGATGCAAAACTAAAACGTGGGGTGGTTTGTATCCTCTTAGCATTCACATCCCATACCCATGAAAGCTCCAATTACCCCTATGAGAGAAGATTTTGTTATCCTTTTAAAATCCTGCTGTTCTTTTGGCCTCAGGTGGCTGAAAGTTCCTGATATTATTTAAGGTTGTGGGAAAAAAATGTCTTTTATTGGTTTGAGAGTGATAGTTGAGTTGTGACAGTTTGTAAGCAGGAGACAGTGGCAGAATCAAGATGTAAAAATCAGTACCTATAGAGAAGAGTTGAACAGGAAAATGGGTCAGCCTCCTCAGGTAGAGGAGGATTTCTAATTGTGAACCTATAGAGTAGGAACATAACAAAAATATTCAGTAGAACTTTAACTTTTCTTAATTTCAATAGCATTTCAGTTATAATATTAAATAAGCTCATTAGAAATTCAGCTTTATTTCCAATATATCCTTGTTTAACTGTTTGCCACTGTAGCAAATTATCGAGACATCATCAAAGCAGACCAAATATAAGACTTCTCTGCATCTCTGTCTTCAGAAGTTGTAATAAAGAGGCATATCCTTTCAGAAGAGGAAGGTATACCAGCAGAGATGGCTTCAGGATTTGTTTTTATTCATCAGCATTAAGAGTTTGGTGGAAAACATTCTGAATAATAATTAATTGATGATAGGATGATTGTATCTGTGCAAATACTTTGCTTTCCCATGAGCTCTGTCTTTAACCGCGTCCCAGCATAGCATTAGCAGTGTCTGTCTTTTGCTTCGCTGTTCAAGCTCAGTCATTCTTTCCGTTTGTAGGGCCACCGCAGAATTCATAATTGAACAATTCTGTGTAAAGCAGAAGTGCCTTCTGTTATAATTAAACACTCACTCTGTGCTGCAAACATCATAATAAATTGATCAACATGCCAAAATTTGTTCAAATTACTATAATTCTTGTATCTCAAACTCTGATAATGGTCCTTTACATTCAAAGCCATAAACAATGGTTAAACAAGAAATAATCTAAAGGAATGGTAGAGGGAGGAAAACGAGAGTTTCTCTGGAAACATGGTGTCCATATTGTAGTCCACCCAAAATGCCTAGCAGCAGCAAGGCCGTGACTGTTTGTTAACCACTGAGCAAAACACATAGCCTTTCTCTTTCACCTTCCCTGGTATAAAATTTGGAATAATAATCTTGCTACATGTTGCAACTCCTACTTAACTTCCACTGGTAGTTTTTCATTGTGTATGGATCTAAAACACATAGGCTCTTCTGCTAGTCCATAGCTGTAAAAAAAAAATAAAAATCAAGCAATGGGCAGCACAGAAATATTGTAGAAACTCTAGGTTGATCTTCATTATGTTTACAATTTTTTTCCTGCAGCCAGAAGCTGGCCTTTAACTACAATGATATCCAAGATTCCCCCTCTATCAATTCTAGAACTGGGCCTTAAGAAGATAAACACGGTCCTAAGACTTGTGATAAGATCAGCAGAATTAGCACAGCACAGAAATCTATCATATCAGGAATACTATGCAGTGAAGATGAAAAACTACAGTGAAAGAGGTAAAAGTATGGCAGTCACTTCAAGCTTAAAGATTTTTTGGGTCACAGGCATTCTTGTCCATGCTGATTCATCCACACATCACATCATGTCTGATTCTTTTTTCCCAATTAAATAAAATGCAATCTTATTAATCTGATTGTTTTTCTGGCAAGGACACTGTGTTTTCCTCTTCTTAAAAAGAGATGCAGATTCTTAAACAGCTGGGCATCCAACAGAAATGATCTCATTCTTTAAATCCGTAGCGTCAAAACAAGACAGGAATAACCTTTGAGTGCAATATTTTTTACAAGATTAAGGTCCCACGCAGGAAATGGGATACAGAATTGTTTTTACAATCTTTAATATCTGTCTCTCAGAAGAAAGCTGAATTGACTTTTGGAAAGGAAGGATGAAGTGGACTTAGCATTTTCTCGTGGCTGTACCATAATTAAAGTTATTGTTGCCAGGCTAATTTATCCTCACTAAAAGCCTCTGCTTTCCCCTTTGACTGCATGAGGAATTTGACTACAGGATGGAGTAAGTTTTTCCAGTATCCTGGGTAATCCCTGCTCTTCCTACCCATTGCTAAAACCATTCTTTACATAGTGTGGTTTTCAGCTGCACTTTACATCTGAAAGCAGAGCTCTCAACAGTTACTGAAATGAATTCCAAAATATTGTGCCTAGTGCTACAGGCAGAGCTATAAATCATCATGCCAATAAAGGGTGAGGTCTAAAAAAATTATCTTTGCATTCCTAAGAAACTAGAATTTTAATATAAACCCTGAAATATCAGGGGTTTTCGGGGGCTCTCGAGCATCGGAGCCCTCAGGGAGCAGAGGTCAGGTATCCGCTTCCTGCAAGGTCCTCAACTTGGGCTGTGCATACACCAACGCTTAATAACAAAGCATTAGGTGATTTTCGGAAGTGAGATGACTAACCTGGTTTCCTCCCCTCAGGAGTTTTGGGTTGGGTTGGGTTTTTTTGCTGGCTCAGGAGTTTGAGTAAATTTTGTGGTTAAGTTGGAACAGACTAAACCTCTAAGAAGGAGAGGAAGAGCTGAGAATGGAAGCAACGTTCCTGCTCAGAATGGGCTGTCTTTCTCACATTTATTTGAAAAGTAGTTATACTCCTATAGATGTGCCTGTGTACACTAGAATATAATTTATTGTAATAACAGGATACTGTGGTCTCTGGGAAGAGCTGCAAGGGGCTTTAGAGCTGCAGTGTGGAAAGAGCTACATCCTTCCTGCGGCAGGCAGCGAGAACAGCAGCCAGCCTAGCCTAACGCTGAACTACAGTCAGTCGCCTTGGTTAATCTCAATAAGTTCCCCCGGAATCCCTGCAGCCAACAGTATTCAACAAACTCCTGTGATGGATCCGCCACAAAGGCTACTTATTACCTGTCTTTCTGCCTCAAGCTCCCTCTTTTCCCAGCATGCTGACAGCCGTAGAATCATAGAATCCTAGGTTGGAAGGGACCTCAAGGATCATCTGGTCCAACCTTTCTAGGTAAGAGCACAGTTTAGACAAGGTGGCCCAGCACCCTGTCCAGCTGAGTCTTAAAAGTGTCCAATGTGGTGGAGTCAACCACTCCCCTGGGGAGATTATTCCAACGGTTGACTGTTCTCATTGTGAAAAATTTCCCTCCCATGTCCAGTCGGGATCTCCCCAAGAGCAACTTGTGTCCATTCCCCCTTGTCCTCTCCATGTGACTCCTTGTAAAAAGGGAGTCTCCATCTTCCTTGTAGCTACCCCTTAGGTACTGGTACGTTGTGATGAGATCAAATGCAGGCTGAGTGACTTTACTCTTTTGTGGGGGAGAGGGAATTTGGGGAGGCAGGAATTTCAAGGCAGGTAGCTGTGTGAAGATACCCACTGTCACGTGGGTCATGGGGAACCATGTCCTGCAAATTGTGTTGTCAGCATCCCATGATCTCAAGTGTCCGAATACAGTGCTCCAGGCGGACAACAAACCAGCTGCCCTGCGTAAGCGTTTCAGGGCCAGGCTGTCTTGTGCACTGCTCTCACTGGCTCAGAGGGCTTGGAACCGAGCTCAGCAAAAATACAGATCTCTTAAGCCCTCCTCACTCGTTTCACAGTTCCCTCGAAGAGCTGACAAGATTGCCTGGAAATAAATCAGCTTTTCCCATATATAGATACTGATAATGTCATAAATAATTAGAACTGGCCAAAACCAAAACCACCAAGGCTTTTTTAATATTTTGCCCCAAATCAGGACAAAATGCAGCATCTTTTTCTAAAATAAGGAATTCTAAAATATTTGAATTATAAATATAAATATAAAAGTTATAAGAAGGCATTAACATAGAAGTGAAACATTAACCTTTTAAGGAGGCAGAACAAAACAATATTGACTTGAATTGTTTTTATTTTTTACTTTTCCAATGAAGAGTAATTTTCTTTTTTTTTTTCAACCCATTGTCATTCCATTTTAGAAAGAGCGTATTGAAACAGAGCTATCTGTTTCAAACACCATCACCATGCAGCCACCATGCTGGGCTCTTATCAGGCACCTTGCATCACCGTCTACACCTGAACAAGTAGATATGCCCCAGCTCAAGCTCCCACGACGGGAAATCACCACCTTTTTGTTGATCAAGAATGGGCCATACCGATATAAAATCGGCAAAGCTATGACCAAGAGCTGAAAGGGCTCTAACTGACCGGGTTAAGCAGCCTCACACTCTCACTCAAAATGCTCTTATGGATGGAGATACACCAAACCTTTCATCATGAGAAAAGCTATGCATATGATTTGCATATTCCAATTTTCTTATGTTTTTCTATGAACTGATGCCTTGGAAAACACATGTTTTTTCACGTAACCTCTTCTGTCAGGAATTCTCTGAACAATGAAATGTAAATGTGAGAAAACCTCAAATGCTGTAGGACATTGCCTCAGTTCCAGTCGATTATTCCACCTTTTTTACTTATTTTCTAGAATTGTTCTTTCTCAGCACAAGACCCTGAGCCACTACTTTCTACCATAGCCCACCTGTCCTTGAAACTGGTGACTGGCTTCATGAGCAGCGTCCGACTGACCCAAAGCTCCCCCAGGGACATCTTTGGTGGACTGCAAACCCCACTTGGACACAACACTGCCATGTACTCTACAATCAAGAGAAGCTTGTTGCAACACAGAAAAGTGCTTTTGCAAGCCAGCACTTGAACCCATCCTTATATTTTAGAGACAGAAAAGCCTTATCTTTGTTCTTCTGACTACTCATCTATGAGAAGCCTTTAAATAGGAAAGCAGAGCTTTCACAGTTTGTGAGAGTCTCTTTTGCTCAACACTTCCAAATTCAAGCCTTTTCTGCAGGACTTTCACTCTGGTCCCTGCCCCAGCCTCCCTTTTCAAATTTCAAGCTGCATCCAAATACATCTGAGCTGATCCCCTTACCGCTGTCCTGGGCTCAGGAGAAGACAAGGAAGGAAGGAGAAGTTTCTTGCCCAAGCAATTATGAAAAGGGATGTTTTGGCTGCTGCTCTCTATTGTGTTTCCAAAGTAAATCTTCTCATCTCTTGCTTGTCTGTTCACATGCACCCTGGCAGGTCTACCTGACTGATGCCATCTGTTATAAATCAGCCTCTTCAGTCTCTGTAGGGAACTATATCAAAACAAACTCTGAAAAACTAGTTGCTGTCTCTAATGTACTGCAAAGGCTTAAACCAGTGATGTTTATACCCTGAGTTGCATTAAATTTAGGCTGTGGGCAAATGCCCAAATCTTTTTGCAAGTTGTTGCAAACATTTATTGACACTAAATATGCGACAAGAGAATCCAGGATGTCTGTGAGGAAGAGGTGCTAAAACAACATTTCTGCAGACAACTGTTTATAATAGATCCTTGGAATCTTGTAGCTAAAGAATGTTTCCTACCTTGACATAATCTGTAGATTTATTATCTCAAGGCCTGAACTTCAGGGGGGAAAAAAAGTATGTTTAAAAATCAAAAATGCCTTAAATGTTTAAACAAACTGAATAAGAACTGGTTGGGGGGAAGGGGAACACTATGACTGTGAAAATTACTCCCGCCCAAAATAGGAGTCCTTCACCAGACTTTGATTTTTCATTCAGGATGCATCATTGCTTTATTGTGGTGGTTTGGGTGAGTTAGATATTTACCCGAACTGATACGGAAGGGTAAATCCTTAAGGAAAAAACAAGTATATTAGTTAATTGTACCAGAATTAACCAGCTGGGTTTCATGAGGAAACTTGCTGAGAAGCTTGAAAGGATTTCTAATAAAATTGGTACTGCAGTTCCTGGGAGCTAAAAAAAAATTAATGAGTGCTTAAAGCTTGAAATGTTAGATCTTATTCACAAAAAGTCTGGAGGGTGGTAACCTACAATGGCAGTTACTAATATTCCTACTTCCTTTGCTTTAAGGAGAAATGTCTCCATAGCTATGAAATCGGCAGTTTAGAAAATTCTTAAATTACATGCAATGTAGCTTTCTTGGCTGCTTTATTCAAGCAAAAGTTGGCTGACACTGCCATAGTAGTGTCAGAAGCTGTTTGCTTCATAAAATATCTCTCTGATTAGACTGTGGGCAGATATCTTGGCATTAAAGCTATTAGACTGTGATTGATTTCATTGAGTTTAGGAATACATTTTCCTTAAGCATTTTATGTCTCTTTTCAGACAGTAAAATTAGAATTAAACACATACTCATGTTTCTTTAATCCAGGCTTATTTTGAAGGACCTCCCACGCAGCTCTTATCGTTACTGTGATCTTTTTCCTGCTTGCAGGGGGCAATAACCTGACGCTTCTCCAGTAGACATCCCTTTGAAAGAGACCTTGAACCTTTTTCTGAAAGATCTGTTCCTGCTTGGTGCGGTCAGATTAAGTTTCGTTATTTCAAGATATCAGTCTTCTGTGGGTGACTGGGGCTTTCCTGCCTTTCCTGTTATTTCTTTCCTACTACTTCCAAGTAGTGGGACAGGATCAACATCTTTCTGGAAGTTCTCTGGCAGTTTCCTAAAGTGCTAAGTCACAATTAATTAGACATGTGGTACCACGCACCACAAATTTTTGGCCAGCCACAGAGGAAGATACAGACTTAATGTCTTTCTGTCTGAAGATGTTGTCATCATTGCCCTGAACCAGGTACCGATTTATATCCCAGAAAGTGAGTATAAAATAGTTAACATTAGAGTGGTATCACATTTACCTGGAATTTATAGCAATGTGTACTACCTAGCAAGGTGCAGGGCAAAGGGAATTCATGTCCCCTATACTGTACAAACATATGTATATTATTGTGCTAAATGATTTCCAGATGTAGCATCTAAACGTGACGGAATTTTGAAGGTCATTGTCATGGTCTGCTACAATAGTGGTAGATGCCACAGAGTCTTAAAAAAAGGACAAGCTACCAACAGACACTACGTTATCGCTAGTAAGCAGTTGGGCTAAGAGGTTTCCGTGAAGACTAAAAATGGTAAGTACTCTCTAGTCATAATTAACTCCAGTACTGTGGACGGTAAAGGTCAAAACTGAAATATCTGGCAGACTCGGCGACTGGCTGCATGTTGCCATGACCTAATTCTATCCAACTTACTACAGAGACTTCTTTATCACAACCAGCAAAATTATTCAGTTACAATGGAAAAAAATCTGGTGATTTCTACAACTTCCCTCTTGCATAAGAAAAGAGAAAATAACATCTCTGAGCTGACTACCACCACCACAGTGAACTCGTATCCCCACACAAATGCTATCCTGTGGCGTTTCCTCATTCACCTTAAAGTGATTGTGATAAGCTAATTAAGTATTTTATACTCTGTTAGATGATTGTCTGCTTATGTGTAAAGGAGATTTCGTGTCTTCAGGGTTGGCAGAATACACATGCACACTTCAGATAACACCTCCTCACCAAGCAAACCCAAAGCTGCATCTGGACGCAAACTATTGCAAGCATTGGCCTCCAGGCAAAAATGGAGGCAGCAACTGGTTTGAATTGAATCGTATTGGTCTTAAGCCTTTGGTTAAGCTTTGGCCTTTTTGCTTGGCTTTCAGTTTACCACTGAGGGGAATGGCTAAGCAGAGAGCGGCAGGGATCACCCGCTGTCTCCTTCACTTCAGTGACAATTACGTGCAGCAAGTAGGGAACTGTAAAATAGTGGGATAAAAGAACAGACATCATCATGTTTTAAAGGCCAACACTGAAGGTGCTATATCATAGCATGTAGATATAAAGGCTTACTTTGGGTGCAGTTGGGTTTGCAGCCCCAACAGCTTATCAATGTGTGAGCTTTATTGCTGTGGGGATACCACATACGTGTTCTACCTCCACAAAGAAAAGCACAAACAGCCTTGCTGGTTGCAAAACTATGGAGAACGGTCACCACTAATGAGGCTTTGCTTTTTTTGCTTTTCTGTGAAAAAAAAGTCAGCAGATCTTTTTCATTCACAGGCACAAAAGAAAGGGTAGGGGAAGATGCTGACTTCCAGGCTCTGCAAATGCTAACAGAAAATGTAGTCCAGTGACAGGTAATTTATTTATTGTCATTCTGTTGTGAAATCACCATATTAATTTCCCACCATTGTGGGGGGATTAGATGCTATGTGTTCAAGTGGCCTTGAATGTAGAAATAAGCTGCCTTTAGAGGTCAATTAAACTGCCCCTGAAAGTGCCCATCATCTTGGTATATGAGAATCCATTAATACAGCAAAGGCAGGACGCAGTTGGGAGGAAGAATTTTAGAAGGCATTTAGTTGAAACTAATGGAAGGTAGGTACAAAACCTAATTGGATAACAATACACAAAGAGTAGTTATTAATGGACCACAGTCAAAATTGAGGGATCGATCAAGCGACATTTTTCTATCAAGCCTGGGGCTAGAGGAATCTGGCCCAGGCCCAGTCTCATTCAAAGATTCATTTGCAACCTAGATGATGGACTAGAGAACATTTCTATTGAATTTGCAGACAACAAGAAATTGAGGAACTGAAAGGATATTGGCTGACAGGATTAGAACTCGAAGTGATTTTGGCATACTGGAAAAATATTCAGAAGAAGGTATGAGAGGAAATTCAGAGGAAGGGATGCAAAGGTGTACACTTAGGCCATGTTTCCACAATCATAAGTGTGAGATCTGTGCATTGCTCAATCACTTACCATTATCACCTAGCTCAGCAGCAGATATAATATGTTTTATGTCACCATTTGTAACCTACTACTGCATGAGCAACACATCACTTTCACCTCTACCTCGAGCAGCAGCAGCAGCAGCAGCAGCAGCAGGAGGCTTCGAGTTGTCTATAGGTTTTGATCCTGGTGGCTCCAAACACTAAGTTTATCCTAAGTCTGAAGGACAGTCTAATCTCTGTCTGGAGCTTAGCAACTTTGTCTTTCAAACAACAAACTCGCAGCAGCAGCAGCAGCAGGAGGCTGGGTATCTCCATGGAAGTGGTCAGAGAGCTGTGTGAGGAGGCACGGACCCATTGAAAGTGCATCACACACATCAAGGTGAGTACATTCAGAAATGGGCAGTGCAATTGTATGGCAGCCAATGGTACTAAATCTGGGCTGCTGCAGTCCCGCCAACCCTCACTTCCCAACTGCATTCCCACCCTTTTCTTTTTGCTAGCACTGCTTCTAAAGCAACCACACGCTGAGACAGTTCAGGGGGCTGACAGCTGGCTCCACAAAGAAAGTGATTATTTCCCAGCCAGAGCAGCTCCCAGAGCCAGCTCATAACCTAATTGTATGAGCTTGTGCAACACAAGGGATAGGAACATGCATCTGGGGCTGAGCAGGACAGCGGGATTGCAGTGGCCCAGATGCAGTCAGCTTCAGGTACCATGGCACTGTAAAAAGAGAGAGGGCCCAACTAAGACTTCTCTGTAAAGAATTCGCTCTAGCCGTGAAGATAAAGGGACCTCCTCACCCAAACCATCTTGCCCCAAGAGAAAAGACAATAGCTATGAGATGAGCTCCAAGGATGGGGGGATTGACTTTAGAAAACATGCTTGATCACCTGAAGGCCAGAGGAATAGCCCTTAAAAGGAAGAAAGTCTGACCTCAGACTAACCTTAACAGGATTCTGCTTCTCTACTGTCTCCTACATGGTATTTGCAGGAGCAAAGAGGAGCAGATGGCACAAGGCAGAGAGCGAGAAGCCCAAATGGAGCCACGGTCACCACCTGTGCCTGCCACAGCTTGTTCACTCACCCGGGATAAACGGGAGGGGCAAATTGTGCCGAATGCCCTGACCGACTCTTTTATGCAAAATTCCTGCCTGCTGCTTGCTGTGCTGTGAAATTATGCATATGCTGGAGTGAAAGCAATAAACAACTGTTTTCTGCAAATCTTGCTCCCAGTCTTTTTTTAATGGTGCTTGCCCTGCTTTGCATCCCAGACCCCCAGCTGCTGCCAGACCAGGCACGGGGCTGGCACGGGAGGCTGTTATTTCATTGATTATTCCCAACACTGCCTTCATAGCCCCCAAAATTACTATTGCAACTTTTCTGCTTGGCAAAAGAAAATGCAAACACAACCCAAATCTGTTAAAGTGTAACCGAATTTGTTAAAATGTAACGAAGGGCTGGGCTAACACAAAAGACAAGTGCAGTTGTGAAAGACGGAGGGTGTACGGGAAACTGCAGTGGTTTAAATCCCAGCCTTAGCGTGTTGCATCACGCGTCCTGCTGCATCCATCCCACCTGGTGGCCCTTTCAATCTGCCCTTCCTCAACAGAAGGTATTTTTCAGCACTAGATGGAAATATATCAACTGCCATACTTTGGGCACAAATGCAGTGGAGGAAGCTGCAGATCTGCAGAATGTGGCAGACATTGCAGAGGTCCCTTGGCCACTGGCCCTAACGCTCCATCGTCTGCTCTCACTTCAGCAACAGCACAGAAGACATGATCACCTGGACAGAATCCATAAGGGAGCAATGAGAGCAACTGGAGCTCTGGAAACATAAGGAAAGATTAGAAGAATAAGGGCTATTTATTCTGTGGAGGAAAGACAAAGGAAAGCCTCCTAGTAGCCTTCAAACCTTTCCAATGGTGAGGAGTAGAGCACTGGAATAAACTGCCTGCAGTGATCACACTCACCGTGAGTCTTCAGGAGCTGCTCAGACAAGGCCCCGTGAGGAAGGATGGCAGTACAATCTTGGGATGAATTGCTGGGCTGTGCCACCTCTGCCTAAATTTTTATGATTTTATAATTAATATACATCATTGCATTTGCATCCTAGAGCAGACAAACCAATAAAGAGATTCATTAGATATGGAAGAGGATTACAGGGATTTAGCTAAGAATATTGCTGTAATCAGTCCCCTCTTCTTACACTGAAAGGATTCTTGCTCAGAAATCAGAGGCCCAGACAACTCTGCAAGCCATACAACTGGTGCCATTCCTCTTCAGCCTTCAAGTTATTATTCAATTGCTCTTTTAATTACCTTTACTATAATTTGGTTTAATTCATTTTACTCAAATAAAAAAGAATTACACATATTTACCAAAGCCAAAAGCATTTTATAACTTGCATTTGTATAATACATTGCCACCTATTTGGGCACTATTCTGTGGATTTAATACTGCTAAACCACATGAGGTTCTTCATCCAGCTCTTCTTAAGTCCTTCAGTATACTGCTCTAACAAGTACGCTCTGGAGAAATGCTTCTGGAATCACCTCCTGTCTTTTAAGATAGCATCAGAATGGTTCCAGTAATTATTCTGTCATTCCGACCCAATTTACTGAACTACCTGCATGATCTGATCTGACTATGCAAAGTAATGATAATGATGAAATAGAAGACCAGCACAGGAATTGCTTCAACAATCCCTGATTCCTCACTTAAATCCCTCTATGCAAACATTCATTTTGCTAAGCTTCTCCTCTTTGTGCTGGTCCTTTAGCAGGTATCTGGTCCTTTTACTGGTGCACTTGTGTACCTGAACCTCATTGCTTGTTCCAACTGTCCGGGTGTGCTCACACAGTGCTAAGAGGAGGAGGAAGCCCACAAGCAGCCGGGGTTGCCTCCAAAAGGACAGGCTGAAATGTTGTTCAGTGCTTTGCTACTGCTTGTACCCCCATGCTGAATGACAAGGCAGAATACAAGTTGTGATCATTAGATTCCAGATTTTGTGGTGGTAAAATGAATCCTGGAAGAACAGACATCCTGGCACATTGCAGATTTATTCTGGATCCTATTAATACTTCCTATTGCCGGCTTCCAAACACACACTCTTACTGCCTTTTGATCAAAAGGTTAGCCAGTTTGCTGGGTTCTAGGTGGGTCATTCCAGGGAGAAGGGGGAACTGATGTTGGGGCAACTACTGTGTTTCTTTCCTTTATTTACAAACAAGTTATCTTTGTCTAAATACAAGAAAAAGCAAAATAATAGTACATAATTCTACAGCTCCCATCCCCAAGTCTCTCCCATCCAAAACCAGATTAAAAATGTCTTTTACTTTCTCAGCTTTTTCTCAGGTCACAGTAACAGACTTCTGTGGGTGTGCCCTATTCCATATTTATTTATCCGAGTGATATTTCTGCCTCCATTTGTAAAGACAAGCAAAAAAGAACAAAGCAATACCCCAGAAATTCCTCTGCTGATATATGCTTTCTTCTGGGTGGAACCTGTTGTTGTTCCAGCTGCTTTTTTCCATTACAGTGTTTAGCAACTTCTTAGATTTAATCTTAAATGAAGAATTGTAAAATGTTCTATACACAACAACATACTTACCCTTGCTGAATGTGCTGATAAATCCTGATTCTTTACTGTAGTACAGGACTTCAGGCCAAGTGGAGAAGAGTATCATACAGCAATCCTTTCATTTTTCATCTGAACTTTGCAGAGGTTTCAAATATGCTTGAACTAGCTTTGTAGACTGTACTTCCCTTGGTCTTTGTCTTCTTTTCTGTTTATTTATACTATTTTAGCCCCTCCAGCAACACTCAATAAATAATCATTTCCTTTCTGTTGAAATCTACCATTGTATAATGTCTATTCCAACGCATGTTTACTACTTTTGTAGCTGAAAATCACGATCACCACCAGCCTGAGGAAGCTTAATTCAAGAAGTTGTTGATGCAGGCTAGTGACTAAGAATTTAACTCACAGAAATCAGGAAGACGAAAGCAAATGTCCTTACAGTTCAGCTATGTATATACACACAATCCTGCATGAAGTGAAAGTCAAACGAGTTATTATTTATATTACACATTGGATACAGAATCAAAATACTCTTAACGTAATAACATTTTTGATAAGCATATAACAGAAGGAGCCAACAGAAGTGTATTTCCCATTGATACTGAGTCACTAAGTCTGATTCAGCTCAAGGCAGATTTCCAGTTTGCAGACTCAATATTGATTTCCAGTCCCAGCGGAAGAGAGGCAAACTGCATATTTTTCCAACAGAAAACTCCTCAGAAAGAAGAAACAAGATCTCAGGATTTCTGAGATTTTTAAAAAATTAACATGTCCTACCCATTCAAGACAAGATTTCTTGCTTTCCTTTTCTCAGATTGAAAATAAAAGTGCATTGAGAGATTTTATACTAGAGCGACTGTGGCATGAAATGTCTTGGCTAGCAGGTGACAGGAGAGGCTTAGAAAATGAGCTTCCAGCCAGATATTCAGTCTCGCTATAGCCCGCCTTTAATATGCTGCTCATGCAGGCATCCATCCGCCAGTGACGTTTTACTACTGCCTCCCCATAGTCATACCAGTAAGTACATTTTCTTCCTTTGAAACAACACACTTTGCTGTATGTACATGTCTCATCTGAACAGCTTTAAATCATCCTGGGACCTCCTTAACCAGACAGACCCTATTTAAACCTCTGCTGGCGAGTTCCTCATGAGACATACAGTAAATTCACTCAAATGAAAAAACACGTCATCCCACTGTACCTGGCCACTGAATCATTGCCATACTTCCCATTCCTGTGCTTCAGATGCAAGTACTGTCTTTTGCCACTCCATTACATTTTAGGTATTTTCCTTTTATAAAGTGAGTCCAAAGCATCACCAAATCAAAATTCTCTACTTGTTCTGATGATAGGTTTTATAACTTCTTGGCATAAACGAAAGTTTTGTTGTAAAATGAGCTCATTCAAGGACTGCTATATTAGGTCACTGAAGAGCTCATACAGCTCCTGTTATACGAAGTCAGCTAGTAAAAGTAAGCTACCAGTAACAAACCATGACAATGGCAACAGTAATGATAATGATGCTTTGCTAGCTCACAGTTGTTTGGAGTTTTCCACAAAAACAACACTTTTCATGCAAATAGGAAGTCAGAACCTGCTAATAATAATTTATGAAAATGACATACTGTTTTGCAACAAACAAACATTATGTTAATGCACAAAGTCTAAACATTCTTTTGGACTAGATAATTATCCCCACTGTACTTGTGGAAGGGCAGAATTGTACAAAGGAGAACTGCACTAGCTCAGATGCATGGTAAAATCGTGGCACAACTGAGACCTCCGTGCCTGCGGGTACATTTTATTATTGCTGTAAAATAAGAATAATTTGTGGTAACATGAGACAGACCCTTTCTTCTGCAAACTCCTGTAACATTGCTTTCATTCTCATTCCCAGAGTTTTCCAGGCAGTGATTACAGTCTATAGCAGAGCTGAGTTAGCATCACACAGCACCAGGGAAAAAGAGAGGATTATAACAAATAATGCACATAGGCTGTCACAGGGAACTTAGAATGAGGATAGAGAGAGGTTAAGCACCAGCAAGAGGTCAGTTTATGTAAATAGAAGTGGAGAGCACTGAGTTTAGTCAGCTGATTATTTATCTCTTATTAAATTTTGCTTGAACATTTGGCTGTGGGATACAAAAATGCTAATGTGACTCTGCGGATATTCTTGAAAGCATAATAAATTTGAAGAGTAGATAGATAATCTCATAGAAATAAATACTTTGGACCATGCTAAAATGGCACTCATGACAATACCACTTAGACATTAGAGATATTACAATAATTGGTTTCATGTAAAACAGATAGCTAAAGACATTGGATTAGTTCCCAGGAGTGTGCTAGAATACATCATTGAAGATGGGTTCTTTAATTGAATGCATATAGGAATAGATATAACAGCTTGAGCCATACACAGTATGTCACAAACCTTAACAATTATGGCTACGTTTCATTTTGCACACCATCCCATTGCCATAAAATAGCTTGTTTCAAGTTTAAAGGTACAGAATCCAATCTATTTGCTTAAGTGGAGCTTTATATTCTTTGAGGAAGGAAACATGCCATCCTGCTTTTTACCAAAAAGAAACTAGTGCAGTCCTGGAGCAATATAAATAATAAATCTCTCTCTTACGCATTTATAAAGAATCCATCAGTATGATACATATTTAACATACATGCACTTAAAATTTCATTATATATGAATGTGAACATTATCTCCACTTTCTGGGTTTCCATAAATTGTTATGTATAACTGGTTTATAAATATGGGCTAAGTATTTTTATTTTCATTTTCCATTTTTTAAGTACATTTATAGAAGCTGAAAAACTGTTTGCAGCTATGTTTATCCTTTTCCTACTTGGGGAAAGTGGTATCTCTCAATTTTTTTAAAAGGAGCTGCCAATATCTAGACTTTTTTTGACTAAGTGCAGGAAATAAAGACTTTTCATTGGTAGAGTGTACCTGCCCTGTTCTCATTTTGCAGTTGTACATGTGGAAATGTAAATACAGAGCTACTCAAGCCAGAAGGACCACAGACCACTGTGATCAAATAATCAGACATCCTGCATTGAAGAATTTCCTCCAAATTTTTTTCTTTTTCCAAAAAGATCGGTATCATAAAGTGAATCATCTCTACCTTTGGCCAAAACCAACTGTGCACACTAACGGCTCTCTTATGAGAGTTATCGTAAGACAACAGCTTTGGAAATAAAGTGCTGTGCTGTCTGTTAGTGTAAAGATAATGAAAACATGTGAATGGAAATCATGTGACTTCCTTGGAATGTTATATTAAATCTCTCGACTGACTCTCACAAATTGTTTTCAAATTACTGCACTAATTCTTTCCCCTTGGTTAGAGGGTTACTCAACAAAGTTTTCCAACATTTAAAAAATGTTTCAAAAAAGTACGAGCTTCTTTCAAAATGGCATATCTGCTTTGAAGCATATAGGGGAATTCATTATAAGTTTTTGCAGAATCTATTATTCTCTTACAGGACAAAATTCAATTGTAAAGCCAAAAAAATCAAATTAGGTTACTTGCAGCGTGCATCAGAGTAGCCTCACATCAGAGGTGTTAGAAACCACACGCTCCATTCACAACTGTGGAAACTGTGGTGGCTCTGTTTTTCTGAAATTAATTTCAGTCTGTGTTACATTATTTATAGATACTGTTAACCTAAACCTAAATGAATCACACAGAAATAATGATCAAATCTTGCTTTTTTAATTCACAAAAATAATCTAATTCAGATGAGTGAGACTGGTCATGTGGATAACAAAGCAAGAAAAATTTAGATTTGGATCTGTAAGTTTAATAAAAATAGTGTTCATGTTTTTTTCATTTAGGCTAGGAAAAGCTAACAGTCAATTAATAAACTGAGCTCAGTGAGCCTGAATCTCCTGGGCTGCCTCCCTGTTGGTCCCAGGAGGGAGTGGATTGCATCAGCTCTCAATTTGGTGAAGATACTCTCCATGACACGCCATTCATGCATATGGCAAGTATGGGGCAAATTCTAGTGCTGAGCTTACTCTGACCCATATGGACAGTCTAGTTGTGTGGAGCCAGATTTTCTTCCTGTACTGCTACTTGGAATGCTCCTGCAGAGTAATTAAGGGGCTGCCTTAGGCTCCTTACATGCATCACAATAAGCAACTGCACTGCATGCAAGCACTACTGCATTTTAATTCTTAATGTCAAGTCAGTTGTCAGTATTTATTTTTTTATTTCCTTCATACGATACTGTAAATGTTAATGTTAACATAAATTAAGTATTTTTTTAAATTATTATTTTTAATCAGATAAACTTACTAGCTGCTACATACCAAGCAACATGCTGGCATGCGATTTGTTTCTCTTCGTTGATAATGTGTTCATAGCTTTTTGTGGCAAGGCATGAAAAGTTCATTACCTGCAGCACAGGGTATTACATCTCATGGGTTCTAAGTGTTGTTATTTTCTTGATGGACTATTTAAACTACTGTTTGAGGCAGCAATCTCTTTTGTTGTTATTTTAAGGCACATCATGATTGTGTCCCTTCTTCTTGCTATCTAGACTTTAACAATGGATTGCTTTCCCTTTTTCCTCTGGGTACTGATGATACATTCATTTATCATGGAGAACTGTGTACTCATTACCACATTTCACTACCTTTTAGTCATTAGGTAGCAACACAAAAAGAAAGACTGGCAGATACTTTAAGAGAGTTAGCGCAACTCTGCTCAAACACAAATAAAGCTGATGTAAAAGGACTGAACTTTGTGGCATCCACAAGTCTGTACATTTCTACTGAAGTTCGTCACTGTCTGCCACTAATCCTACAAAGCTTGGTAGGGATCAGCTGCTGATAACACCAATGAAAGAGGGTCTTTGTTAGAACGCTCTTGGGTTTTTTGTACATATTGAAGACCTTGTAAGCCTTATTCAGATTGTCTGTTACTTACCAAACATTAACAAGTGTATATAATTCAGCGCTTCAGACAAATCTGTATTTTTCTCTTTGTTTTTTTCCCATTATTTCCATTAATCACAAATGTTTTTATTGACAATTCGTGCTTATGATTTAATTCTCTATCCACAAGAAGAAATGCCTCATAAATAAACATTTGATTTTTTTGGCCTTCTCTTTAGTGGCAAAATAATGATTGAATTGATAAAGTTCAAAGCTAGAATGTTTTGCCTGTAGTGGATTTCTTATTACCATTATAAATGTTATCTTCAAAGAGTTAAAGTTAGTTAGTTATCCCAATCCTCCCTGTTTAATGAAATTATTTTGTCTCCTTAAACTGTGTTTAATAAGTAATAAGGGAGACTGGAAAATTAATATACATCTTGCTGTATTGATTTAGTTTTAGTTCATTCTGTTTTCTCTCTGAAGTCTATAAGCCTTCAGGTCCTATCTAATCTATTCATTTCTGACATGCACATCTTTCTACTGCCTAAGTGCCTCTGCTCTTCTTGAAAGAGCCTCAGAGATGATTTAAATCCTTATGCTCTGCTTTTTCAGCTGTTTACCATTTCCCACATAATTTTATTATGTACTTCAAAACATTATAGTTGTACTCTAAGAAACTCCATTATCATATCAAGTCTAACTTAACACTGAACAGCATTACCCAAGTATAGTCCCTGCATCCATTGTCCTGCAACTGCAGGAACACTGCCAGACCCTCCCATGAATTCTAAAAGTGTCTGGCAGCAATTCCATACTTAGGACTGCATTTTAAAATGGAGAGCTACTAGTGTTGGAGGGTAATGGCTTAGTAATAGGTTGTGCATAAATACGTAAGAAAGACGCAAGCAAAGTTAAGACTGTAGTTCTGTGACAAGCGCAATGAGAGCAGACTACATAATTATTTAGATGACAGCATAGGAAATACAGCGGTGAGCTTAAAACCCACAAAATGCTAAATTCAAACCTACAGAGTGCAGGGCCACTGTGACTGAAGCAGCTAGATTTAGCAAAGTGAGGTGCCAGCCGTAGCATTAGTTAACATATTTAGGATGAGCCAGGCAGTTTGGGAGAGACCTACATTCAAAAATAGGTTCCTAAACATGATGCCAAGAGGGAAAGGAGGAAGAAACAATCTCTCTATATCAGGCTCGCCACTTTATGGCAGACATAAAGAGATGGGTAAGCAAATTAACAGTTAAACTGAACTACATGAGAACAGGGATTGTATTAACCAAAGTACTTTTTGTTTCATTTTTCCCAAAGGAAATGAAAAATGTCTTCTTAGATTAATTTTGGTTTTAAATTGGAATCAGAATTTTCACTTTCAGAAGCTAAATACCAAGAAAGGAAAGTTAGACTCATAGAACTGGTTCAGAAGACATGACTGGTTTTAAAGTCCAAAGATTACAACATTCTTATAGTCATTCTCAAACTCACTGTCTGTCATAAGGGATTTTAAAACACAGGGCACATTTAGCAGTGTATGTCAGTGTACATTAGTACAGCGTCCTATCTCCTGAAGTGTGCTTACACATTTTCTGGAAGACTTCGAGAATTCAAAACCCAGGCCAGGGACTGCTCTAAGAACTTAGCAGTATGGCTGATTGCACTCCAGGACCCCCAAAAGCCTCACGGAGCAGGTCGCTATGACGCTGGCTTCTGCCATCGGAGAGGGAGCAGTGCTGACTACGGAGGGTAGCATCGAGATGGAAGAAGCAACGGTGACAATGGTGGCATCCGAGGACATTGAAATAATGGAACATGCAGGAGAGTTTGTGATCACCTCCCAGGAGGGGAGGTGGAAGTCCAGACTGTGATTGTGTAAGGAACAGCATGCAGCTCATGACAGGTGTTCACGTAAAGCTTATGATTTTTCTCCGGTTTGGGGAACTTGATCAGTCCTAAGTTTGCCATTATAATTGTTCAGAGAGCAAAGGAGAGAATGCTTCTATGGGTAAGTGGCTTAACAGGATGGTACTGCCCCAAGATGTTTTCTGTTTAAAATGGAAATAACAGTAGGCAAAAACCTCTGCATGGTTACACCAGGGAAGTGACCAAGACGCCATATTTCAGTGTCTCAGAATTTTGTACATCTGCCTCAAATAAAGGAAGATCCTTTGCGAAGGATTTGCCTCTGACCACAGGACAGTAGTGTTCTGGTTTAAAAGGATTCAGAAAGTGACGCAAGTAAGAGATTACTTCACCATATGCATTTAAAACCAACCAAGAAAACCAAACCTAAGGAGTTCTGGTGCGCAGTCACCATCACTCAACTTTCATGCCTTTAACCTCACTACTTCAGTCCTCCTAAGGCAGGGTACTGCAGTATTTTATTTTATATCCTGGACAAGCAGCCTTATGTACTGGTCTATGAAAGAATGCATCATTGTACCCTTGCAATACCAGGCAGGCTGCTCTGAGAGCTAGCCTGTTGGTGTGTAAAGCCATATTGTATATGATTTCTTTTTTAAAACCATATGTGGATTTTTAATTGCATATTGTACAGATTCAGCATGTATAATTTTTTTTTGGGGGGGAGGGTTGGACTAGATGACCTCTAGGGGTCCCTTCCAACCCAAAACATTCTATGATTCTATGATTCTATTTCTGTACCTTTAACTTACCACTACAGATGTGAAAAGCTGTCCCTCTCAATGGAGGTGCACCATGCTCTGTTTTTCAGTGGGGCTGTTGTCAGTCTTGCCTGCTGATTATGTTCAGTTGCATCAATTGCTTAAACATTTTCTGAAAAAGAGGGACAATGTCTCAGGTCTAGAAGGCAAAGAACTCACCTAAGCCATAGATTTGAATTGTTGACTTCTGTATCTCAAGACAAACTCTCTTGATATAGAAGAAAAAATTCCAAACTCTCCAGATATTGACTGGCTATTAATGGAAACTTAAGACAGACATATTCACAATCCTAAATCCACTGTCCACCAGTTTGGAAGTGCTTCCTATTTAATAACTCCATAAAATCACACCCACAATTGAATAGAAGTTTTGTAACTAAACTCCTGATACACAAAGCACAGTCTGAAATGGAAGATGGAATGGATGCACCAATACTACCCTGTAAAATCATCCTCAGAGACAGCATCAAGGGCAAACCAACCGACTCTGATTAATCCAGTGAGAAAATACCCCTACACCAAATGTCAGACGCTTACACCCA
Source organism: Egretta garzetta (assembly GCF_000687185.1). NCBI lineage: Eukaryota > Metazoa > Chordata > Aves > Pelecaniformes > Ardeidae > Egretta > Egretta garzetta. Next base: position 1,161,147 of record NW_009259798.1, read on the forward strand.
CAGTCATCTCAGCCCAAGGTTGCCAGCCACTCAAAATCTGCCTTCTATACTGCATGCTTTAGAGAAGCCTATCTGTTGTGATGTGCTGCTTCAATTCCCTTTCCCAAAGCAGGAGCAACTGAGATAGGCAATGATCACACTCGAATAATCGCTACTTCTGCCTGCAGCCAGTATGCAAGAACACAAGAGCACACAAGTAAAAATATAACATTATTTTGAGATTTAATGTTCTCTATACTGCAAAGGGAATGCACAGCATGGTGTAGAGCTGATATGCCTTCTGAGTCTTCTCCAGCCTGCCACCCTCCAGCACAGAGATGAACTGGCAGTATACTGTAGAGATGAAATTAAGTTTTCCTTTGTCCTTACCAGAGCTGCCAAACTCTGTGGACAGCTCAGCTCTAAGTTTTAAGCAGATGTCACAAATACAGTTCATCAAATGGTGCATTAGCATGACTCATCCTGTGGGATGGACAAGACGACACTACCCTTTATCTTCACCCTCTTTCTATCCTCACCACTTCCTCTTCTTTTTCACCTTGTGACCTTTCTGAAAGACCACTTTCTTGCTATCACACGCTTCAGTGCTACTGGCTATTACCCCTTAAACTCTGGTATGGGTTCTGTGAAGTCCTTCAGAACACACAAGTCCATTTCCAAAAAGGAGCTGGGCAGTCAGGCTGGAACTCCACGTGGGAGCCTGAGGCGTGGGCTGCCATGCCACCCTTGGGAAATTGCCCAAGGCGGAGGAGGCAGGCTTGGTATTTGCCTCAAGTCGATGTCTCACACTCCACAGTATCATGATATCATGGTGTAATAAATCAGGTGTCATCACCATTCTGACACATCTGCCTGGTAAAGCATCTCCTTAGCATCACAGAGAGTAGGCCATGCCAGAAACAGTGCAGATGGCGCTAATCCATAAAGACAATCTAATCCTAATTTTTGTCCACTACCAGCCTTCACTCTCAGTTCCTCTTTCTCCAGCAGTTAATTCCTGGGCTGAAGCCTGCGGGCCATAAGACACCTCATACTAACTTATTTCACATTTCAGTATGCCATGTACTAGAAGATAACATTAAGAAAAAACAAATACGGATGGAAATTTATTAAAAGTCCAACTAACCTCAAAAGATAGCCAAAAAAGGGTTGTGGCAATTAGATTCAGGAATGAGAATTGGAGCTTTCCATTGGCAAAGGTCAGCAGTCAATTTGACTCTGTGTAACCAGCGGACATTTCTGTTATGTTGCTTTGCTATGATAACTTGCCTAGATAAGACAGTATTTCCTTGCTGACTACAATAGGAAGAGCTCTGCTCTGAGACAGGGTTCTTCTTGCACTGGACTCATACCTTACAAAAGTTTTCACCTACAGCTGTCCTAGTATTTTTCACAAATCTGTGAAAACTATGTAAGATTTTTGCCCTAATAGCCTGGGTACATCTTAGCGATTGCGAAGAGAATTTACAGTTTTTGACTATAGACTTTCTCTGTTGTTACCCATATCCATTGAGCCCGCTGTTGACATCAGGCTCCATGTGAGCCAGCAGTGTGCCCTGGCAGTCAGGAGGGCAACCCGCATCCTGGGGTGCATCCAACCCAGTACAACCAGCTGGTCAGGAGAGGTGATTATCCCACTGTATTTAGCAGTGGTGCAGCCTCACCTCGAGTACCGTGTGCAGTTCCGGGTCCCACATTTTAAGGATATGAAGGTCCCTGAACGCATCCAGAGGAGGGCAGCAAAGCTGGTGAAAGGGCTGGAAGGCATGTCCCATGAGGAGCGGCTAAGGACCCTGGGTTTGCCTAGTTTGGAGAAAAGGAGGCTGAGGGGTGACCTCATTGCTACAGCTTCTCTCTACAGCTTCCTGAGGAGGGGAGGTAGAGAGGGAGGTGCTGGTCTCCCTGGGATCCAGTGACAGGACACATGGGAATGGTTCAAAGTTGCACCAGGGGAAGTTTAGACTGGACATTAGGAAACATTTCCTTACCAAGAAGATGGTCAAACACTGAGCAGGCTTCCCAGAGAGGTGGCTGATGCCCCTGTCAGTGTTTAAGAGACATTTGGACAAGGGCCTTTTAACTTTTGGTCAGTCCTGAAGTGGTCAGGCAGTAGATGATCAGGACTAGATGATCATTGTAGGTCCCTTCCAACCAAAATATTCTATTCTGTTTTATTCATATAGTCACAGTGCTGTGCTATACAAACCATGTCTTCCCTGTATAAGTTGAGGTAATGACCTTCTCCTGCCTGAGAGCCTCCTGAGGTATGGGTTGGCCCAAGTTGTGTAGGTTCTGTAGGCTCTCTCCCTAGTACTCAGAGCTGCTATAAGCACTTCCCCCAGGAGGATGCAGGCCCTTTGTAGGTCTGAAATGCCAAACTAGCTGAGTAAAGTGTCAGGAGCACTTGCAGAGCAGGACCATGCTCAGGCAGAATTCAAGAGCAGAACCATGACCTCTGAAGGTAGTTCCTTTCTGCCCTGCCTAGGGCCTGTGCCATGTCCCCCACCACCAAGCAGCTGTCCCACAGAGTAAACTAACACTTCCTACCACTTTCTGTGGATTCTAGATCATCAGCTGCAGGCAAACAACCAGTGCAGCAAAGGATGGATGCTGAAAGGCATCCAAGGTGGTTAGTTCATCACTGATAGATATTCCCATTCAAGGCAGGTGATCTGGCATAAGTTTGAATAGGTGAAGACTTTATCATACAAGGATAGACTTCAGGCTAGAAGGCTTATTTTTGTTTCTAAATGTATTCTCCACTTTAAAGGTCATCATATATTATTTAACAGACATTTATGAATTATATGATTACATATGCTTCACTCTTGATTGGAAGCCTGACTCTGGGAGATGAAATAGAATTGTGCTCTTTTGTTAAATTCTTCTTTTTTTTTTTTTTGAGCCACACTTCATTGCAATGGGGAAACTGAATTTCTATGCTTATTTTCCGTGTTAAAGCCAGGTGAACTTCAGTCTTAGTTCCCTTTTTTGACAGTCTTATTTCCTCTGTCCAGCTCAGGCCCTAGCCAGAAGAAATTGCATTTAATTTCTTAGGGTTTCATAGTATTTGAAGTTGTCTTTTTGAAGAGAGACCACTTTCTAGTTTCTAAATTCCAGTGGGGCAATGAAGCACTGTTTTTTTCTGAACTGACTTTCAAGAGCATCTCCTTGACAGCAGATTTATGAGAAATGAAGGTGCTTTGTGCTTGACAACAATACAGGCTTTTTTTTTTTTCTCTTTCTAAAAATTCCTGAATATGAGAACATTCTTCTTGTCTCTTCACTTTGTGCCCATGGGAACTAACGTCCCTCCATTCCTAAACACGATTCAGTTATCTTTTGTGTAAGTCCTGTCACCTGAAACTTTGCTGAATCTGGGACCGAATTGTAATTTTGTAATTTCTCAGAAAAGAAATCACCTTATCCAAAACTATACATCAGGGAGCTGATGCAACAGAGCACAGCATACTGAATATGGTCTGGTGAGCGCAAATGTGGCCCACAGACTGCTGATCTTGACTATTTTCATTGGTGATCTGGAGCTGTAGGGTCAGAGTAAGATCAAAAAGGACGTCTATGGAAAGGCAGTCTACCTCCATTGTGTTATCTTCTCCAGGCACAGCTGAGCTGCCGACAGGAATGATGTGGTTCATGGTGACATGAGGCTTGAGAAGTGACCCTCCATGATGTGCTTGCTCTTGTGAATATTGTGGTGTTTACGATTGCCTAGGTACTAGGAAGACTGAGTTTCCCTCTCCTGATGTTACCTGAAAGGTTGTGGCGGTTAGGGATAATGACAAAGGGTGGAGTGAAGTAGCAGGCCATCCAGGGGAAACAATCTGTACAGCATGAATATTAGAAGAGCCTTTCTGGGACCACAGCAAGATAACTCTTCAGCAGTCGGTATCCCTGAGGGCTTCCCATCTGATGTGCGCTCTAGCGATGGCCTAGGGGCCTGCAGCTTGATCCACACAACACAATCCAGCCTGAGGCACCATGAAAGGGGCAGCACTTGAGGGCATCTTGAAAGAGCCATGCAGATATATTCAGTCTGACCCACTGAAGCAAACACTGGGTTCCAAAAACCTGAAACATTCTTATATGACACACGGGAGTACACACATTCATCCAGGGCATACCTTACAAATACTGAGTCCATAAGATATTATTACCAACTTAAAATTTAAAAAATGGTGCAGTTCTGCCAAACATCAGTAAGCAAAAATTCCCATTACACTGAAAGGTGGACAGACTCAGTCCTGTCCAGTTTTGCCCTTTAAGTAGCATAATCCCCCACTACTGGTTAAAAGAATATCTTTGCGAGTTTTGAGGGAACAGCACACAATGCCAACACTCTTCTCCGTGTTTTCTTTCTTGTCTTTGTCTACATTCTACCACTTCAGTTGCAGGTGGTGGTGTTACTATTAATACTAGAGAAAATAGATCATTGTAAATTCTCCACAAAAGTCTGAGGGAGAAATGCAAGGGAACATAATTAGATGGTAAGAGTGGGAAGAGCATGTGCTTGTAACAGAGGTTCCCAAGCAGGCACTTGCAAATTTCTTTTAATTTGCAGAATTTGCACATATTTGTAGAAATAAATCTCTAGAAATATACATATAACAGCAAGTACATTTTCAAATAGGAATTATTTTCAACAGAATAATGCCACGAGTTCATTCTTAAACAGCAGACACACTTGCTGTTCTAAAGCTGCTATATGCTGTAATTGGTGTCATTAAAACACAAGTTAGACCTCCAAAATCATAGGAGAGACTTAAAAACAACCAAGTATCTGCTCTTTTTGGGGTTCGTACCTTTAGAAATCATGAGAAGCCTTTCTCCAAAATGTAGGAACAAATTTTCAAAAGTGGAATCTGTTTTCAAAGTGCTTATCTGAACACTGAACACCAGGGATTGATACTTCAGGAAAAATATCGTAAGACTTGGAATAAAACAACAGGATCCAGTAACAAGGCTTATCACACAGTGTTTTACTTATCTGCTGTGACTTACATAGGCTACATAAATTTCTCTGTTTAACATCTACCTGCCTGAAAATTGTCATCCAGTAATTAGCAGCTGACTACATTTATTTGCATGCTTATTTTTTAAGTTCAAAGATAAGCAATGAGGGTAATGAGATTTTCTATGAACCACCTTCTTGTTGCATTCCCCCAAATCACCTTTAATAGAATAAACAAATACACCTCAGAATCTTTGTAAATACTGAATACATACAAAGAAGGCCAAGAAAAAAAATTTCCTCAAATTATCTGAACCTATCGAAGAAAGATATTCTGTTAAAACCCATTGATATCAAAGAAAGATAGACAGAGCAAATACTATGAAACAATCTGTTATTGAGCTAGTCAGTGAAGGGCAATAATGACATGACTGCTGTGGGAAAAAAAAATTGTTAACACTTTTTTAATCCTATCCCAGGCAGCTGCTGGAGGGATCATCGAATATGCTAGCCAGCTCATCATGTTCTCTCCCTGCTATTCTCACAACTGTTTTAGCATGTCCCTTCATTAAACAGACATTAAATTTTGCCTCTGTTTGATCCATGTTGTTAACCTCCAACTCTGAACTGTTTAATTTCAAGGGCACAAGGTCTTGTGCGCTTTCTCTCACACTGACTCTCATTCTTCTAACAATTCCCCCTTAAACATCCCAATCTATCTCATAATCCATCTTGAAAACCCTACTTAAAATGTCTTAAGAAACATTTGGGCAACAGCGTGCAAAGATGACAGACTGTCATACAGACCAATAATGGTCTGGTATTTCCTTATATTCACTCAATCACCTTTCCATTAACTAATTTTAGACGCTCAGATCTCCAGAGGCTGCCTTACTGTTCTGTGTTTGTATAGCACCTGGTCCTTGGTTTGGGTTCTTACTTACTGGCAGCGATGCAAATAAATATTTTGACATACAGATAAGATTTCTAAAGGTTCAAAAACCAAAAAGAGAACAAAATCAGTTATTTTTAAATCTGTCTTATGATTTTGAAGGTCTGACATGTTTTTAACAACACTGACTGATGAAACCATTAATGCTGGTTTAAAGTCAGTGTAGGAAGAAGTGTTTGTACAAATCAAGTATTCTGATTTTCATATCTTCTGCCAGGGAGAGGGACCTAAACCCTGATATTTCATACCGCTTTGTGGAGTTGTAGTTTATGCATATCCACAAGACTAGAAGCTTTTCAGCAGAGCAACGTGCAGAACTTGGATCTTTGGAAAATGGTTTTGTTATTTATTTCTCTTTAGTAGAAGTACTCTAACTGCATGACTGAGTCAAAGAAGACAGTGACACTTTATGTAGTATTAATTGCAGATAAGAAAGAAAGAAACAAAGAAAGGAGTGTCCAAGCCAGAGGAGAAGAGCCATGGTGAGCAAGCAAGCAGGAAAAACCTAGAGACAAGACAGTAGTACCAGATCCCGCATAAGCAAGCCTTGTTCACAGCTGTCTCACCGAGCCACTCCACTGTAACACTTATTCACAGATTCAAAAAATGGGGCTGGATGCTGAAAGTGTTGCTCATAAATATCTAGAGGCCAGAATGGACAGGTAGGTGAGCCAGTGTGATACTGGGACCAGAAAGTCTAACGACATTCTTGAATGTAACAGTGAAGAAGTAGAGAACCAGGATAATAATTTATTGAGGTGTTAGAACTATAAGAATGATGGAAGGGCTGAGAAAATACCCTTTCGGTGAGAGACGCAGGACTCGCACACACTAACAAGAGTGTTACTGCAGAGTAACGAGTTGCCACATGTCAGTTGACCCACAGTCACCATCTGTGTACTCCATCTTGGTTTGTGGCCAATGCAAAGCAATTCAAATTAGCTTCGGCCTCCTTAAAAGAGGGGAGTTGATCAGCTTGGTTCCTCAAGAAACAAAACTGAGAAATTATTTCATTACAGTGTACAAGAATGATCATAGGGAGGAAAGTCTGAGTACTGAATAGCTCCTTAACCTACTGAAAAAATTGTAATAACAAGCAATAGCTGGAAGGCACAGTAATCATGACTAGCCGTTGCCATAAAACACTAACAGAAGCAGGGGATTCTCCAAACTGTTGAGGCTTTATATAAAGACTAGATGTCTTCTAGAAGGTTCACCCAAGCACAAGTCTTGAGCTTCAGAAAAGGGAGAGCTGAGTGAAATGCAGAGGCTGTCAAGCAAGAAGGCCTAGCAGTGTCATTGGATGGCAAATTTTTGAATCTATTAGGTTGAAGATCAGAAGATATCGCTGCAATCAAGTAACCTAACCTGGCATGTAAGTATGGTCTACAGAATTGAAAGATTCACTGCATGGTAATACTGTCTTCGTTGTATATACTCCAATATGAAACTGAAGATGCAACCACTGGACACTACATTGATATGCTGCAGATTCAGACTACACCTGATAGAAGAGCTATTGCAAAAAGTAAAAATCTAGTATTATATGCCTTTCAGACCTCAAGTTTTTCATCCCCTTCAAAACTTCTAAATAAATATGCCACATTGGAAGACATGATAGTTTAAGAATGCTAGTTTGGGTAATAGTGTGATAAGTATTGCTCTAAAGGTATCACCATCAGCTGGTATAAAAATGAAGATGTAACATCACACGTGTGTTTAGAAAGAATGAATATTTATATGCAACCTGGCCACAAATAGACTTCTTTATTATGTCACATACAAATGCAGAAAAGAAGCTTAATGCACTAGGGCTGGAACAATTCATACCGGTACATGGCCCGTTAACTGAAACATGGATAAGTCTTAAGGAGGAGAAGGGTTTATAATATAAAATTTTACGGAGACAGAAGTTAAAGGCAAAATAATGGTAGCAATTTTTATGAGAGCAAATAAAGAACAATTAGAATAGAAAAACTAGTAAGAATTAGAATAAGGAAAGAATACGCAGATAGTCACTGCTCATTCATCTGCTTTGCTACAACCAGTAAAATAAATACGGTAGACAAGCTTCATCATTTATGTTAAAGGAGAACTTTGTATAACAGTAACACGGATTGCAAAGGGCAGTAACATCTAGGTAGGCCTGCAGTTATTTATCTGGACATTTTACAAACTGCAGCAAAAAAAGTACCTGCTTACTCATCTGAGTTCCCTGGAGGGTTTTAAATCACAGTAATGAAGAATCACTTACAGAAAGCTAGTAACTGTATCACCAGAGGGGAGTGAAAGAGCCACGGGAGAGTTTCTGGGCCAAAATACAGACTTCCAAAGCTTCCTGCACTAGCAGGCTGGAAGTCGTGAGGGCTCTGAGGCCAAAAGAAACCACTGCTGTGGATCACATCCCTGTATTCCCAACGCAAGCAAGCACCAAGCCCGCTGGGTGACACCTTGCCAATCTCCCTTTTGCTGCATCAGTCATGAACGCCGTTGCTGGGGCCAAGTTTTGCACTTTCTGCCTCGATAGATCCTTGTGGCTTTATATTAAAGAACAAAGCGTCTCCTCTGATAACAACACTTCCTCTACGAGTACAGAAAAAGCTTTCTAAGAACTTAGATATAAACGTTACTTAGGCTAAAAGTATTTTTGTATGGGTCCCTCGGGAACGACAGCATTTCTCAACTTTAGCTCCCTCAAAACTAGGCAGCGAACTCGTAAAAAAAGATTAAACTGTTGAAATATAGATTGCGAACTGTGAGGGAAGAGACTGTCCCTGCCACCTCCGGGCAGCGACGGAGGGGACAGCACGGAGACCTGTCCTGTGGGCTTCCAAACCCGTCCCTCCTTGCATCAGGTAGGCATCGCACCTCACCTTCCCCTGCCCTCAGGTTCTTCTTGTTGTTGTTAAACACGATGTTAATTACGCGGCTGGATTTGTCCTGCCTGTCCCTGGGACTACCCAGCCGCTGCCTGCCGTTAGAGCCGCGCCGTTCCCCACACGCCTGCCCGCTTCTCC